>NW_025851430.1:0-688 GCF_002878395.1 Capsicum annuum
TAGTCGTTCAGACTAAGTACAGTTTAGTCTTATATGCCAGCATTCATCTATAAGGTATTCAGTTAATTAGATCATTTAGTATGTTTATTAATTCGTCCTCCACTCCATGTGAACTATTTCAGCAGTCTTAGTTATAGTGTATAAGGTTTGGTCACTTTATCTTAGATAATGTTTCATAGTCCTCGCCTTCTAATACAAGAACCCCAGCCATGTAGTGATCTCCCATCCAGATGTCCTACATAGACCAGGCCAAGATTCTCTTTCTCTCTACAGTCATTAGAACTCTATAGAAAGAGTGTCATAGAAATGCTCAGATCGAGTATAAGTTTTTAGCATGAGTTAGTCCACAAAGTCAGTACTTCAGTTTAGCAATCAGAACGAACAAGTTTAGATGGTGTGGTTTCCCCATATTTTACTCTAATTACACTATTCAGAATCTCATAAAAGTGATTATTCTAAGATGGACCAACAAGTTAGTTCCATGTATCATGCTATAGTTTTAGATCCCAAATATTTAGTTAAAACTCAGCTCGTAGAATCCTTGTGCATTGCTTCAGTTTTCTCAACGACTCAGCCAAGTCAATATTCCTAGAGGGACATAGTGTTCCAAGGGGGAGATTCACTATGAACCCTCCACACTTTCATGAAAAGAACATCCCATTCTTTCTTTATGTAAGGAATCTAATTT
>NW_025851430.1:788-1476 GCF_002878395.1 Capsicum annuum
TAGTCGTTCAGACTAAGTACAGTTTAGTCTTATATGCCAGCATTCATCTATAAGGTATTCAGTTAATTAGATCATTTAGTATGTTTATTAATTCGTCCTCCACTCCATGTGAACTATTTCAGCAGTCTTAGTTATAGTGTATAAGGTTTGGTCACTTTATCTTAGATAATGTTTCATAGTCCTCGCCTTCTAATACAAGAACCCCAGCCATGTAGTGATCTCCCATCCAGATGTCCTACATAGACCAGGCCAAGATTCTCTTTCTCTCTACAGTCATTAGAACTCTATAGAAAGAGTGTCATAGAAATGCTCAGATCGAGTATAAGTTTTTAGCATGAGTTAGTCCACAAAGTCAGTACTTCAGTTTAGCAATCAGAACGAACAAGTTTAGATGGTGTGGTTTCCCCATATTTTACTCTAATTACACTATTCAGAATCTCATAAAAGTGATTATTCTAAGATGGACCAACAAGTTAGTTCCATGTATCATGCTATAGTTTTAGATCCCAAATATTTAGTTAAAACTCAGCTCGTAGAATCCTTGTGCATTGCTTCAGTTTTCTCAACGACTCAGCCAAGTCAATATTCCTAGAGGGACATAGTGTTCCAAGGGGGAGATTCACTATGAACCCTCCACACTTTCATGAAAAGAACATCCCATTCTTTCTTTATGTAAGGAATCTAATTT
>NW_025851431.1:0-709 GCF_002878395.1 Capsicum annuum
AGATCATATGCTATTATAGGATTTTGAGAAAGAATATGAAGACACGTCTGACTCTTAAGCACTGAGGTAATACCCCCTTCATTCACTAACTGGTTCATCGAGAAGCTGAAACTGAACTACTCTATTTTTGAAATCAACTGAAGGGATTTACTGGGATACTATAACCAGGAAATTTCTGTATACCCGTCTGGCTAGGACAGATTTACCCACTGAGGTAGATACTGAGAAAAACTCTATGAAGATTTTGGGACTTACTCCAAAGTTGACGGCTATATAAGGGGTTACAAAAGAAAGAGAGGCTCCATGATCTAGTAAAGCATACACAAGAATATGAAAGGCTTGGAACATACCCATAACCACATTTGGAGAAATTTCCTGATCATGTAAGCACTAAAGAACATAAAGTCTATTCTGACACTAACCACTGGTTGCGCTGGAAGTGGCACCCTGCTGAGTCGGGTGACTGGATGGAACTGGAGAATGACTGCGCCGACTTTGCAGACCAGCCTTGGGACATTCTCAAACTCTGTGTCCTAACTTGCCACATCCAAAACACACATCACTTCTGGCTCTACGCATACCTAGGTGATTTCAACCACATTCTCCGCAAAGAGGATGGGTACAACCACTGCTCGTACTACCTTGGGTTTTAAAGCTTGGTGTCCCATCTCGATTGTCATTCCTGAACTTTGGTACTGGTATACTAAAT
>NW_025851431.1:809-1518 GCF_002878395.1 Capsicum annuum
AGATCATATGCTATTATAGGATTTTGAGAAAGAATATGAAGACACGTCTGACTCTTAAGCACTGAGGTAATACCCCCTTCATTCACTAACTGGTTCATCGAGAAGCTGAAACTGAACTACTCTATTTTTGAAATCAACTGAAGGGATTTACTGGGATACTATAACCAGGAAATTTCTGTATACCCGTCTGGCTAGGACAGATTTACCCACTGAGGTAGATACTGAGAAAAACTCTATGAAGATTTTGGGACTTACTCCAAAGTTGACGGCTATATAAGGGGTTACAAAAGAAAGAGAGGCTCCATGATCTAGTAAAGCATACACAAGAATATGAAAGGCTTGGAACATACCCATAACCACATTTGGAGAAATTTCCTGATCATGTAAGCACTAAAGAACATAAAGTCTATTCTGACACTAACCACTGGTTGCGCTGGAAGTGGCACCCTGCTGAGTCGGGTGACTGGATGGAACTGGAGAATGACTGCGCCGACTTTGCAGACCAGCCTTGGGACATTCTCAAACTCTGTGTCCTAACTTGCCACATCCAAAACACACATCACTTCTGGCTCTACGCATACCTAGGTGATTTCAACCACATTCTCCGCAAAGAGGATGGGTACAACCACTGCTCGTACTACCTTGGGTTTTAAAGCTTGGTGTCCCATCTCGATTGTCATTCCTGAACTTTGGTACTGGTATACTAAAT
>NW_025851432.1:0-662 GCF_002878395.1 Capsicum annuum
TGGGTGATCTTAAGCCTTTCCCGAATCACCTTAACCTTCTCCATTGCTTGATGAACTAAATTAGGCCAAACAATATTGTTTCACTAACTTCAAACCACCCAATAGGATAACGACATCTCTATCCATACAACGCCTCAAAATGAGCCATTTCAATGATATTGTAGTAACTATTATTATAAGCAAACTCAATGAGAGGTAGGTGATCAACCCAACTACCACCAAAGTCAATCACACAAGCTCAACGCATATCTTTAAACTTCTGAATCATCCTCTCCGCATGTCCATTCGTCTGCAGGTGGAAAGCGATACTAAGGTTCACCTTAGTCCCCAAACCTCTGAAATAAATATCAAAAAAATGATGGAAAATTGAGTACCACGATGAGAAACAATAAAAACAAGTACACCGTGTAACTTTACGATCTCTTGGATAAACAACTCCGTATAGTCCTCAACAGAATAATTAGTCCTTAATGGCAGAAAGTGAGAGGACTTAGTCATCCTATTTACATGACTCAAATCGAAGCCAACTGATTTCGAGACCTCGAAAGACCGGTAACTAAATCTATATTAATCAATTTCCACTTCCACACGGGCACCTTGAACTCTTGAGACAACCCACCGGGCCTCAAGTGCCCCGCCTTCACTTGTTGACACACCATGCA
>NW_025851432.1:762-1424 GCF_002878395.1 Capsicum annuum
TGGGTGATCTTAAGCCTTTCCCGAATCACCTTAACCTTCTCCATTGCTTGATGAACTAAATTAGGCCAAACAATATTGTTTCACTAACTTCAAACCACCCAATAGGATAACGACATCTCTATCCATACAACGCCTCAAAATGAGCCATTTCAATGATATTGTAGTAACTATTATTATAAGCAAACTCAATGAGAGGTAGGTGATCAACCCAACTACCACCAAAGTCAATCACACAAGCTCAACGCATATCTTTAAACTTCTGAATCATCCTCTCCGCATGTCCATTCGTCTGCAGGTGGAAAGCGATACTAAGGTTCACCTTAGTCCCCAAACCTCTGAAATAAATATCAAAAAAATGATGGAAAATTGAGTACCACGATGAGAAACAATAAAAACAAGTACACCGTGTAACTTTACGATCTCTTGGATAAACAACTCCGTATAGTCCTCAACAGAATAATTAGTCCTTAATGGCAGAAAGTGAGAGGACTTAGTCATCCTATTTACATGACTCAAATCGAAGCCAACTGATTTCGAGACCTCGAAAGACCGGTAACTAAATCTATATTAATCAATTTCCACTTCCACACGGGCACCTTGAACTCTTGAGACAACCCACCGGGCCTCAAGTGCCCCGCCTTCACTTGTTGACACACCATGCA
>NW_025851433.1:0-1195 GCF_002878395.1 Capsicum annuum
TAAAACATCTTGTATCCTCTTGCTCAAAGATGTGGCGCGCTACACACTGATGATCAAGACTCTACTTAACATGGCTTGTCAGACTCCCTAGGACACCTTAAAACCTTAGGCTCTGATACCATGTTTGTAACGCCCCAAAAATGGGTTTCGGAGTGTCACACAGTGCTTGAGGCTACGAGTAGCCCCAAGATAACCCTTTGAGCCATTTTCATTCTATTCAACACAAATCAACCGGGTTTCCATAAATAACCCTCAAATATCAACAGAGTAATCATCATCCAAGAATAAAAAAATTTCAAAAAGATAACAAAATACGACTTATTAGTCAACTCTCAACATCTATACTACTCTTACAAGCCTTTAAGAAAATCAATAAAACCAGCGAGCCATTGACACATGCCCCAACTGACTCATACTCAGTTATTAAATATAAATAATTTAGTGAAACCAACATCAGATATCACATCCTCGGAATATAAGGACTCACCACAACAAAGGATATAGAACAGTGTGCCCAAAGAATTACTATTGAACCTGGAACTAAGCACCTAAACCTATATTCCAAGAAAATACAGCCCACATCCGAAGATGTGGGTCAGTACCATGGAAAGGGACCGAGTATATGGGGGTGTATGCATTTGTACAAACATCATCATCATAAATATTTATAAGAAATATGCAGGATGTACGAAAGACTCACGTAGCCCGAAGAAAATCATCATAATCATGAGAGGATGAAATAAGTACAATAACACATATGAGTCATCATATAATTTGTCAATCACTTCAGTTCATCAAGAATATCAATTCTCATAATGTAAATATCATTTAAATCGTTCGAAAGAATAACTTTCATAATTCCACTTTCAAATCACTTCACCATTCACCATAGACACAGGAAAACACACACACACTGGGAGATCCTATAACCGACATAAACCATCTGAGCTATATGGAGTCCAATGTACAACCCACATTGGGGAGAGCCATCCTATCCTTGCCATCGGAGTAGGACTATCGATATCAAATCCATAAAAACTAGTGATCACTGTATAAATCAGCCTCAGGCTCACTCCTACGAGGGCACGCAGTTCTAGGGAAGTAAGGTCGCTTTATACCTCCCACTTGGTGCTAAAGATTTCTCCCAGACTTAGCTCAGATCATTTCAAAGACAATCCACGACAAAACAATTTCA
>NW_025851433.1:1295-2694 GCF_002878395.1 Capsicum annuum
TCAGCCTCAGGCTCACTCCTACGAGGGCACGCAGTTCTAGGGAAGTAAGGTCGCTTTATACCTCCCACTTGGTGCTAAAGATTTCTCCCAGACTTAGCTCAGATCATTTCAAAGACAATCCACAACAAAACAATTTCAGTAATATATAAATATACATCGGGAGCCATCATGCTTCCCATCTATCATGAAAGTTATTCTTTCGAACGATTCATGCTTTATATCTCCACATATGTAAATTCATCTTCCCATCGAGAGCCATCATGCTTCCCATCTATCATGAAAATTATAACACATGCTTTCTAAAAAAAACATAATTTTCAATGGGGATTCATGACCCAAATATCAAAATCATGATAAATATCATTCAAGATTCATGCTTTATATCTCCACATATGTAAATTCATCTTTCAAAATCATAAATATCAAGATTTCATAATAATCATCATAAGATATGGGTTCATGCTTCAAATTCATAAAAATCAAATAAAAATCATGCCTTTGTAAAGAAAATTACTTTTGGGCACAAAAACGAAAGAGAGTTTTTGTTGAAAAATTCCACATATCTTGAATGATGAAATTTAGATCGATACTCATTTTTGAGATGTCAATTGTGCCTTTGAATGATGGTTCTTAGAGTTCTTGAACTAGGAACTTCAAATCTTGAATAAATTTGCAGAATTAATGGTGAACTTTGGAGGTTCTTAAAGTTGGATGTAGGAGCTTAGGGTTTTCTTTTTGAGGGAATTTGATGAAATATAACATATAATGCTTCTAATAGGCTTTAATATAGGGTTTGGATGGATTTTGGGTGAGGGGGAATGACCAAAATGCCCCTAAGAATTAAATAATTCTCGAATCTGTCCTTTGGTAGACTGTTTTGATAGTCTGAAGTAGATCAACCATAACATTTTACTTCGATATCCAAATTGGATGAAACTAATTTCTTTAGAAAGAGGACTCTCATATCTTTTTATTGATATATAGTATCTCACCCAGATCATTATGTATGAGGAGTTATGATCATTTAAATTTGACCCAAAAATTTACTTTTGATAGGCTAAAGTAGATCGACCATAACGTTTTGCTCTGATAGACAAATTAGATGAAACCAATTTCATTAGAAAGAGGACTCACAGAACTTTCCGTTGATATATAGTAGATAACCCAGATCATTATGTACAAGGAGTTATGATTATTTAAAGTTAGAGTAAAAATACAGCAGGCCTCAGTACTTTTTCCTGGACGTTTTACTGTTCACTACTATTCACAGTTCGATCGAAATGTTCATAACTCGTCGCTCAGGTGTCCATTTTGGATGATCCACATATTGTTGGAAATATTATTTGATAATATACGCAATGGTGGGTCATAATCTAAGATATTTCATACGAAAAATTTA
>NW_025851434.1:0-752 GCF_002878395.1 Capsicum annuum
CTGTCCTTTGGTGGACTGTTTTGATAAGTTAAAGTAGATCGACCATAACTCTTTGCTCCGATATCGGATTTGGGTGAAATTCATATCGTTGGAAGGATAATTCAAAGGTATTTCATTTCATATAAATTAGGCCACCCAGTTCGTCCTGTACAAAGGAGTTATGGTCATTTGAAGTTGACCCTAAAAATCTATTTTGATAGGCCGAAGTAAAACGAGTATAACTCCTTACTCAGACATTGGATTTGGATGAAACCAATTGCATTGGAAAGAAGACTCAAAGATCTTTCTTTTCATAGGTCGCATCTCTCTCAGTTAATTATATTAAGGTAGTTATGATCATTCGAAGTTGACCCAAAAATTCGGCTGGCCTCAGTTGTTGTGTGCAGGAAATTTTCCTGCACATTTACTATTCCCAAATATCCCGGCCACCATTTTATATTTTCGAACGTGCTCGATTATATCTGAAACTTATCCATTTTTGGAAATCTTTATATCGTTAGAAAGCTTATTCAATAGCTTTCGTATGGAACAATCAACGGGCAAATTCCGGTATAAATAAAATAAAATAAAAATTAATTCCATATATATAAGACCAATACACGTACTTGAATATGAAAATACACGTACTTGAATACGGGGTGTTACAACATGTTCGTTAAGTACATCACGAAACAACAAAGGGACAAACAAAAACTTCAACCAAGGAACATCGCGTTTATGAAATATAAAGCAATTCAGAATAATACATACAT
>NW_025851434.1:852-1604 GCF_002878395.1 Capsicum annuum
CTGTCCTTTGGTGGACTGTTTTGATAAGTTAAAGTAGATCGACCATAACTCTTTGCTCCGATATCGGATTTGGGTGAAATTCATATCGTTGGAAGGATAATTCAAAGGTATTTCATTTCATATAAATTAGGCCACCCAGTTCGTCCTGTACAAAGGAGTTATGGTCATTTGAAGTTGACCCTAAAAATCTATTTTGATAGGCCGAAGTAAAACGAGTATAACTCCTTACTCAGACATTGGATTTGGATGAAACCAATTGCATTGGAAAGAAGACTCAAAGATCTTTCTTTTCATAGGTCGCATCTCTCTCAGTTAATTATATTAAGGTAGTTATGATCATTCGAAGTTGACCCAAAAATTCGGCTGGCCTCAGTTGTTGTGTGCAGGAAATTTTCCTGCACATTTACTATTCCCAAATATCCCGGCCACCATTTTATATTTTCGAACGTGCTCGATTATATCTGAAACTTATCCATTTTTGGAAATCTTTATATCGTTAGAAAGCTTATTCAATAGCTTTCGTATGGAACAATCAACGGGCAAATTCCGGTATAAATAAAATAAAATAAAAATTAATTCCATATATATAAGACCAATACACGTACTTGAATATGAAAATACACGTACTTGAATACGGGGTGTTACAACATGTTCGTTAAGTACATCACGAAACAACAAAGGGACAAACAAAAACTTCAACCAAGGAACATCGCGTTTATGAAATATAAAGCAATTCAGAATAATACATACAT
>NW_025851435.1:0-12154 GCF_002878395.1 Capsicum annuum
CAACTTCAAATTGTACTTTCTTAATCTGTTGAAGAATTTTTTCAGATGTGTCAGATGATCCAAACTCTTACGGGATTTGATAATTACATCATCTATGCACACTTTAATCTCTTTATGAATCATATCATGAAAAATCATCGTCATAGCCCTCATGTATGATGCACCCGTATTCTTATGACCAAACGGCATTACCCTATAATAATAAATACCCCAGGGCGTGATGAAAGTTGTTTTTTTTGCATATTCCCCATCCATTAATATCTGGTGATACCCAGCAAAACAATCCATGAAAGACTACATTTTATGCTTCGCACAATTATTGATGAGAATGTGGATATTGGGTAGCAGAAAATTATCTTTAGGACTGGATCTATTCAAATCTTATAGTCAACACAAATTCAAATCTTGTCATCCTTCTTTGGTACTGAGATGATGTTGGCTAGCTATGTTGGATATTTTGTGACCTCCACAACCTTAGATGAATTTGCTTTGTCACTTTTTCCTTGATCTTCAAACTTAAGTCTGGCTTGAATTTCTATATTTTTTTCTTAACTAGATCAAACTCGGGATTGATCGATAACTTATGCGACACAATGTTAGTGCTCAATCCCGGCATATCATCGTAGGACCAAGAAAATACATCAAACTCCCATAATAAGTGAACGAGTTTTGTTTTTGTGCTTCTACTAAGTGAACACTGACACTTGTTTCTTTGATTCCATCATGATCACTCAGGTTGACTATTTCAGTTTCCTCCAGGTTGGGCTTCTCTTGATTCTCAAACTCTTCTATATCTTCCACCAACCGCTTCTCATCACCTTTTTTCCAATCATCATCATATCTCTCACTTTATTTATCTAAGCCTTGACATGATATGAAATTGGCAGGTTTTAAGTTACTGTTACTATAATAATCAAACAAACCAAGTTAGATGATAACAAGATGATAAAATATAATCATATTTCAAAATAACTTCTTAAATAAAGGGAGTCCCTTTCATTAAAATTTAGGAAATAAGTACAAACTATGGCTAATGACCCGCGCAAATACGGGCCCATGCCTTTTTTAAAAGTAGTAAAACATAAAAAGAAAGATAGAGACATAAAAGTGTAGATCATGAGGCCTCCTCTGGATCATCACCGATTTTAAACACTACTAGTAATTGCCCTTTTATCTACCACGGTGGGTGATGGGTTATGAGTAGAGTGGAGGTCCAGTTTTGCAAAGCCTCTCCTGCTGTAACCTTCTTCACCGCACTAGACTTTGGGAAATATTCTGGTTCAGCATTACATCCCTTGAACAGATTTCCTATCCCATCCCCAAGACCATCATTATTTGACATCTCACACATGGGAAATGACTGGTATAAGAGCGGCAAGGGCCTAGGCAAACTCGTCTTTGACTTATCCTCAATCTTATTGGTATCCTAACCAATACTTAGATGTTTTCTCTGGGACCATAATGGGCTCAATAATTCCTTCTAGATTCCTACCCAAATCCCGACCAGGACTGAACCCACTTCTTAACATCATAATTGTAATTTTTTGTAGACAGGAGGCATTGAAGCTTTGGCTATCAGATCTCTTTCCGCAGCATTCACAATTTCCACTATATAAAAAATACTACCCTTTAAGATATCTTCAATCAAGATGCACAACCATTGGAATGATTCGGATGGATTCCTTTCCCTTGGATGACTATGTCATGATCCTTCCAAATAAACTTCAATAACTGATGAAGGGTTAATGAAACTGCCTTTGCACCATGGATCCATGGTCTTCCCAAGAGCAGGTTGTAACTAGGATGGATATCCATAACATGAAATTTAGCCTTGAATTCATCAGGTCCCATCTGGATGTACAAATCAATTTCACCTATGGTAACTCTCTGCCCTCTATCAAATGCCCACACATTTACGTGGCTTTGGTGAATTTTCCCCAAATCATAGCCCATTTAAACCAATGTGGAAAGAGGACAAATGTTCAAACCAGATTTGTCATCTATCAATACCCGATTAATAACATAGTCTCAACAAATAACAGTGATGGGCAAGGCTTTATTATACATCACTCCCCCAAATGGAAACTCTTTCTCACTAAAGGATAATGCGATGACTTCCCACAATATTTCCTATCATTGCATATAGATTCTCGAAACTCATGCCTTCGGGAACATACACTTCATCCAAGACCTTCAATAAAGCTTATCGGTGGTATTGTGAAATCACTAATAGTGCTAAAATAGAAATTTTGGTTGGAGTCTTCGCTAAATGCTTGACAACTAAGTAGTCCTTCGGTTGCCTACGCCTTCAAAATTCCTCTTTCTCCCCTTCAGTGATTGGCCTTTTCTACGAATCCTTCCTATTGGTTAAATTTTCAGGAATGTAACATCGCCCAGATCGTGTCATCCCTTGGGCAGCGATTGTCTCTACAATAAATTCCTTCCTAGGCGAAGGAGTGTACACCTTATCAGGGCTGTCATTACTATAAATAAAGGCTTATCATTGATACTTAAGGTAGCTTTGGCTCTCTCTATCTTTTCCATCTCTTCCGTTCTTTTGAACTTTTCTAAATTTATCTTAATGATGGTCTTGCTAGACACTCATTCGCCCTCTATTTCAATCATGTTAACTGCAGCTCCCCCATGGTTAGGAAATGGGTTACTGTTGAAATTTGGTGTCGGCGATTGAAGCGTGATGAGCTTCTGATCAATCAAATCTTGAATCTTATGCTTTAAGCTAACACAATCCTTGGTATTGTGTCCATCCGCTCCTGAATGGTAAGAATAATTTTGATCGTCACGATAAAATTGGGAGTTAAGATTGATAAGTTTTGGTTGGATAGGATGTAAATGAACGGCATCCTTTAATATCCCAAAGAGTTGGGTGCGACTCTCGACCAGCAGCATGAAGTTTTGGGGAGGTCTTTATTTGAGGTTTGGATGTAGGGGGTTATAATGGTTCTTATTAGCAGGAGGCACTTGAAGATAATTTAGAGGCGTTTGGACATTTGTTTGGTTATTTGGAAAGGCAGCTTGAATATGAGGCTGATAATTCTATTGCGAAACTTGGGGTAAAATATTTGACTGTGGAGCTTGGTATTGGGATTGGATATTTGGAAGTAGAGCTTGGTATTGGGATTGAATATTGAAAGTGAAGATTGGTATTGGGATTGGATATTTGGAAGTGGATCTCATTACTGGGGATGGGTATAGAATACATGCTGAAAATTTGGTGACGACGAAGAGGAGAGAATATTCATCGGATTGAATCTCTTCTTCAACTTAACGGCAAAATCATCAAAGACTGCACCTACATCTTTCTTTTTCTTCTTTGGAAACATAAAATTCCTAGACAATGTTGGGTTTTTGACAATCTTTCCTAATTGAATGCCTTCTTCTAACGATTCCCCAATTTTTACCAAGTCTGTGAAAGTTGCCCTGACCACGGATACCATCCTACTATAATATTCTCTCTCCTGAGTATGAGAGAATACAGACATCATCTCTTCCTCAGACATGGGAGGTTATACTTTGGTAATTTCTTTTCTCCGATGAAAGGCATAGTCTCAAAAATACTCATCATTCTTCTGCTTGATCCGGTCTAATGAGTATCGGTCAGGGACTATTTCAATGTTAAACATGAACCTATCAAGGAAACCTTTAGCCAATTCCCTCCAACTAGTCCATCTTTTTAGTTCTTGATACGTGAACCAATCTAAGGCTTTGCCGCCTAAGCTTCGGATGAATAAGCACATCAATAATGCCTTATTTTTTCCTACCCCCACCATTTGATCACAATACCTTCTTAGATTGGCCATTGGATTTCCAGTACTGACGAACACTTCAAATTTAGAAACCTTGTATCCTTCGGGTAGATCTACTCCAGGGTAAACACATAGATCATCGTAACCCAGACCACAATTTTCCCCCAAACCATAAGGTTCCTTGATCCTTATAATGTCTTCATTCATAGCCAGCAACTTTATTTTATGCTCGGTCCTCTGCTCTTTTTCCTTTTCTTTATAATGGTCTATCTCGAGATTAGAAAAAGAATTATAGATATCAGGGGATATGATGACATAAGAAAGGTTTGGAAGGATAGCTTGATTTGGAAGATAAGAGGAGGTTGGGTGGTAGGTGGGGAGGATGTTTTGGAAATTGGAAAAGTTATGTGGAATTTGAGAGTAGTTTGGTGGGATCTGAGAGGAATTTTGTGGATTTAGAAATGAATTTTATGGATTCAAAGATGGATTTTGTAGATTTGGGAGCGAATTTTATGGGTTTAGGATCAAGTTTTGTGGGTTTTAAAATAGTTTTAGGGGATTCGGGAATAAATTTTGTGGATTTGGAGATGAATTTTGTAGGGTTAGGGATGGATTTTGTGGATGGTATGCATTTGGGTTATTTTCTTAATTGATGTTTTGGATAAGTTGAGGAGCGGAGATGGATGATATGTTATTTGGATGGTCCCTGAGAATAGGCGTACTGAGGGGAGGGATTTGGAGTGGAGTCCCGTGTCCTCCTGGAGTACGAGCATTGACAGTGATGGCCAGATTGGCCAAATCTCGAGTACGGTTCATCTCCTCTTAAAGCATTTCTAATTTTCTCGCGAGTTCAGCAATCATCTCACTTTGTTCCGCTATTACATTGTCCTTAATAGTCAATACATTTTCTTCATCACTTTCAGTCATGTTTGAATAATGATTAGGGGATGGGATCTTATATGCTTTTGACTGGGTGATTTAAGGATGTTCTGCAAGCTTATTTCAACACGGAGTGATTTTCTATTACCTATAAAGTAAAATAACTCAAAGGCAGATGTGTTAGTTTCCATATATGATAAGTAATGCAAGATACTTTACAAGAAGTAACCACATAGAGTTGTTGGTGTCATACACAAACTTCCACAAAAGCATAGTGGATAAATTTGTTTTTGACTCAAACAAATACACATAAACACACAAGGAAGTTATGTCACATAAACATTATAATAGCACGTATCCTAACTGGGGTAACCCTTTTGAGCCAAGGGTTTGGGCCTAATAGATTTTGAAGAAAATATATGCCTTTTTTAAAGCCAATCCATTATCCCTCCAACTTTCATAGATATATAAAAGGGCATATATAAATTCCTAAAAAAGATAACAAAAAGGGCTACAATCTTTAGGGGAAAGGTAAATTACATAAAAGAAAATAAGGTCCTGCACAGGGGAATAGAAAAACTAGCTACTGGATGCTCCTTCGTTTGCCCTTGCCTTCTTAGCCTTGTTCACATCCTGCAATATTTGATATCTATTGATGATCAGATGACTCCCGCACAGCTGTGCCTTGTTGTCATAGGTGATTTTTTCTATGCTATCTATCTAAGAAACTATGCAATCATCCAAATCGATTAGACACTGCCTAGCATCATCAGTCTTTTGCCTGGCTTGCTTGAACTCTTCTCTCAATATGCGTATAATCAAGGCATCCTCCATATACATCTGTTGGTGCATGATTTCACTTTTTTAAAATTCATCTTTAAGGCTATGGAGTAGGATTTGATTCTCTGATTCTATATCAACAACCCGAGTGGGTATATTCAACCCTAGAATTAATGCTCCGGTGAGACTCTTCTTCAACCACTCCTTATAAGTGTTATCGAATTTGGGTTCATACTCGATACGAAAAGAGACTTCCTTCCACCCTCTTCTTCTCCATCCATTTACTATGTAGTTTTTGAGTGGGGACTCCCCTTCGTCATACTCAGTGGAGAATCTAAGCATAGGCGCAGTTTGGGTTATCTCTTGATTGATCTCAAATTTCCTAAAAACTCTGTCAGGATTATAAGGATGGGTCCCCTTGAAACCTAGAAGCACTAGAAAAGGCCACTCACCACCTTAAATGGTGTATCTTCCTGAACGAAGATATTTAATGGACCATTGGACGTCGTCATCCCTTAATTCCCCAAAAGTCTTAAACTAAAATTCCAAAGATGCTTTCCTTTTTAAGTTATGCAGAAACAACTATATGTCATGCGATGATAGAAGATCCCCCATCGTTTGATGATCTGCCTATACCATTCTAGGATTTTTCACTAAATGCATCATCATCCACCATTGCAAGATAAGGTTGCAACCTTGAAAGAAATGATTCTTGTCTTGAAACCTTCCCAAAGCTTGATATATGTCGGTTACAATCATGGGAGCTAAGTTATGGAATACCTTTTTAGAACCATACTCTACTCCATAGAAGAATTTGTGAGTCACCTTAATAACTCATGGATGAATGGAACCGTTTTCCCCTTGTGGAAACACCATAGTTCCAAGTAGGCGTATAGCAAATGCAAATGCTCTTATCTCCCTCCATTTTACTTTCGATTCAAATTTATGTCCGAACTTCTAAAAAGTATTAAACCTTACGAAGTGGTGGTACAACACATCAAAAGGGATGATTTTCCCATCATGTTCCCCTAGCCAGGTGTCATCATCAATTAAAAAGGCCTTCTTGATCTCTTGACGGTCCCATACAACCAGGACTAGAATATTCTTATTAGGTGTCTCTTTTCTCTTGAAACACATTTCAGTACTCTCGTAACAAATCAATACCTCTTCAATAGTTGGGATCAATTCAACATTCCCGAAGTGAAACATCATATTCTTATCATCCCAAAAGGTCGTCAGCACATGGATCATTTCGAGCCAAATGTCCATCTCGATCAACGAAGGCAAATGCCTGATATGTGTTCTAACAATTTTTTTCTCTTCTCCGCTCATGTAATCCCACCATATTTTTAGGAAGTTGTCGGGTTCGGTAACCATTTTGAACTTTTCACGAGGATGTGGTTGGGCCTTACCCTACATAAAAGAAGAAAAAGATGAGTCTCCCACTACCCCAAAGGCTAATGTATTGGATTAAACAAACATATATTGTAACACCCTATATTCAAGTACGTGTATTGGCATATTCAAGTACGTGTATTGGCCTTATTTATATGGAATTAATTTTTTTGTTTTATTTATACCGAAATTTGCCCGTCGATGGTTCCATGCGAAGGTTATTGAATAAGCTTTCCAACAATATAAAGATTTCCAAAAATAGATAGGTTTCGGATATAATCGAGCATGTTCGAAACTATAAAATGGTGGCCGGGATATTTGGGAATAGTAAATGTGCAGGAAAATTTCCTGCACACAAACTACTGAGGCCAGCCAAATTTTTGGGTCAACTTCGAACGATCATAACTCCCTTAATATAATGAACTGGGAGAGCTGAGACCTATGAAAAGAAAGATCTTTGAGTCTTATTTCCAATTCAATTGGTTTCACCAAATCCAACATTTGAGTAAGGAGTTATACTCATTTTACTTCAGCCTATCAAAATAGATTTTTAGGGTCAACTTCAAATGACCATAACTCCTTGTACAGGACGACTGGGTGGCCTACTTTATATAAAATAAAAGCCCTTTGAATTATCCTTCCAACGATACCAATTTCACCCAAATCCGATATCGGAGCAAAGAGTTATGGTCGATCTACTTTGGCTTATCAAAAAGTCCACCAAAGGATAGATTTGACATTATTTAAAATTTAAAGGCATTTTGGTCATTTCTTATTATATTATGGACGGGAATATGTGTATATATACATGTATATGAGTTCAAATACTCATTTTCATCATCAATCATTGAGAAAGAACAAACCCTAGCTAAATTTGACCTTTAAATTACTTTTGATTCAACTATAGAAATTCCAAAGTAATCCAATAACTGCGTTGGTCATCTCGAGAGCTTCGAACGGCACCTATTATTTGTGCAAACAGGATTACATAATCAAGAGGTGAATTCTAAGGGATGAATATTGTTTACCTTTGTTCTTTTCCATATGTATATGTGTGATAGAGGATTATATGTATTGGTTGTTATTGAAAGGTGATGGAAATAAGGTTATGGACTATTTTGTACGGTTTGGTTGTATTGAATTGTGGAAGGTGGATATGGTAATTGAGCTATGGAAGGTGGATATGGTGATATACTATTGAATTGATGATTATTTATGTCTATGGCTCAATTTGTTTAATGGATTGGTTGGAAGGATACATGAATCCAAACTTGATATTGGAGGGTGTTGTATGAAAATGCATGGCATGTGAATGTAATTGGAGTATAAGAGGGTTAAAGTGACACCCTTTATGGTGTAATTAAGGCTTACTACTTAACCACTAGTTTGGAGAATTCAAATAATTTAATTGTGATGTTTGGTTGCTAATACTAGATTGCTATATATGTTCATTGTAGATAAGTAATCCGAAAAGACGGGAAGTCCATTTGGGACTAGTATTGAAGGTTGACAGTCAGGTATGTAAAGCATACTCTATACCATATCTTTGGCATGAAAGTGAACAATTGTTCTATTAAGAAAGTTTCCAAAGTTATTCAATAACATGTGATCCATAATGGTTTTGTATGATATCCTACGTTACCAATGAACTTGATTCCACCCTACAAGATGTCAAGACATTCCAATACTTACTTGTCTTCCAAATCTTACATGTTTCTTGGATTAATGAATGTCAGAAGGTATCCGGTTACTCAAACAAGATCCATGTGCTATTAATGACTCCAAAACGTTTCATTGATATACCAATAAGTTCCTACTTCATTGTTATGGCATTGATGACTCCAAAACACTTCATTGATGTTCCAATTCTTACTTCATTGTTATTGCATTGATGGTCTATTTATATGTCTCTTATTGATGTAACATTGTTTCAAAGTATCAAAAATGCGGTGGCAATCGAAATAACAATCTCAAAGATTAATTGAACTAAGTGATGGAAGTTCTCTCTTATCGGGTGGTATCCCAGGGGCATAAGCCTATCATGGATCGATCCCTACTTATGTGTTTATGGGTGGTATCCCAGGGGAATAAGCCTATCATGGGTCGATCCCAGTTGATATGTACTGAAGGCAGCCTAATGGTCACAGTACAGTACAGTAATGATTACAAAGATGATAAGAACAAAGGTAAAGTGATTGAATAAATACAATGTACAGGTTGTCACAAGTTCTAATAAGTGTGGTCCACTCCGATTATGATTTATTCACTTGTTTCTGATTTCGATTGAGCTCTTATATCATATGTAATTATCTACAGCTTTACATACTCAGTACATATTTCGTATTGCTGTCCCCTACGGGGGACCTGCATTTTATGCTGCAGGCACAGGTACCTCAGCTCATATACCGGACAAGTAGGAGCCAGGATATCCAGCTGCTTTTGGTGAGCTCCAGTTTGCTTCGGGGCTTTCTGTGTCATATCCAGTCACTTTTGGTATTGTATAGAAGTTATTTATATAGCGAGGTGTGTCCCGACCTTAGTTAAACTCTGTGTATTATCTAGAGGCTTTGTAGACCTAATGTACAGTCAAGGTGGTGTTTTGTTAATAGACGTGATGACTCTAATGACCAAGTATTGTATATACATATATATGTGTTCTCGAGCTTATACAGGTGATTATTTCCTTTTATATGCGACATGATGTTGTCCGAATTTTGGGTTGTCATAGAGGTATGCATGAGAAGTATAAGGTTATGAGTTGGTTCTCCCGGGCCTCCTCAGTTATGGGTGCTAGTCCACCCCAATAAGATTTGAGGCATGACATATATTGTCTTTATCACATAAATATGATTCGTCTGTAATTGATTTGGGGTCAATAGACGCAGGTCAAGTTTTCTAATGGGCCCAATATCCCCTCGGGTATTGGGTCGTCCTAGGCTCATATATAAAATAGGGTTTTGGTTTTGCTCTATCCTAGGTGTCTAGAGTGGGTTTGAACCGAGTTCCAAAGCAGATGACTTGGGTTTGAAAATACGAACAACCATTAGACACCTCACGTGCTAATAAACTATCGTATTTCCAATACTTTATTTGGAGTTGAACAACAGGGGCCGGGACATCCATGAAACCCCAAAATAATTTAATAAATTAATGTAGGATTATGCTATGAGATACAATAATTAAATTCCGCATAATTGAAACATATAAACACGTAAGCAGTTAAACAGTTAATCAAAAGATGAAATCAAACATTTGGTTAGAACCTAGTTAAATATCCCCCGCAAAGTCGTCATTTCTATTTTCAGAAATTTTGACTTTTTTGGAGTCGCCACTTAATTTTGAAAAGGAATTAAGAAACCTTAATAAAATACTTTAAAGGATCCTAAACAAAAAAATCATTTAAATTTGAAGATTCTGAGTAAGCGGTTCCTATTAATGTTTTAGGAAGGTTTTAAGGCACCTAAAATATCCGTTAACTTGCGGTTATTCGGACTGTTTGAAAACATATTTGGACTAACTTCGAAAAAGGTTGATTGTTGAAAAGTGATTGATTTTAGAAAAAAGACGTGTGTAAAATAGATTTGGACAACTTAGTAGGAATTTAACTAAGTCTAAGAAAATGAAAGAAAATAAGCACATAGAAGGAGAAAAGGAAGGAGGAAATAAGAGGCACGGGCCATTGGGCCCAAATTAACGAAATTTTTCCTAATCTAGTTGGGCTTTCAACCCATTTTCACTTGTCCTAATCTATGTTTTCAAGCCTTTTGGCCCAAACTCCACTTCACCTGTATTAAAATACAACTTTGGATTCAAGGCCTAAATGAATGACTTAAAAAATTGAATAAATAAATAAATACAATAAGAAATAAAATAATAAGAGAGTGAGACTTTCAAGTCTCTTTGTTGCTTCAATGATGGGATTTTAGCCCATTCCTCCCCTTCCGACTCCTCGTATCCATGCACTATGAGATTGTCTCCTTAGGGCCTTCGAAATCAAGTCATGAGGGATGGGCCTCAATGCCCACATTGATAATGCAACAATGGTAATATAGTCCGTTTGGACTCGTATGTATCCACATACAAAAGAAAAGAAAGAAAAATAAAGTGATTAATACATTTTCTAACTAATAAATAAAAATACGAAAATATCATGTGTCTTGTTTTCATAGTAGGCAAATAATGTAAGAGAAGACATATTAAGTTATAAAAGTGGACATGCATTCTCGTAATCGGATCAATCTCTAATGCGAAAGAAACAAAAATCCCCGTGACCCAGAAGACCATTTTACTCTAAAAACAATAGCAAAGACATCAAATTCATATACAAGAAACTAGAACCCTAATATCCCAGAAGACTAATTCATTCATAAAATGCATTGAATACGTCTGTTTTATATACAAGCAAGTAAAATCCCTATAACCCGGAACACCAGTTTATTCATAACATGCAGTCAATACATCAATTTTATACATGAGAATACACCAATTTTGTATACAGGAAAGTAAAATCCTAGAACACCATTTCACTCATAAAATACAACCAACTAGACATTCAACCTTTAATCATAGTAAAACATTACTACAAAACACTTCATTGTAAAAAGGAAAAATTTTGACACAGATGGAGTCAAGAACATTAAAGCAGCATTACAGGGATTTCAATAGAGTTTTAAACCATAAGCAAGCGATGAGCAAGAAAATCAACCAAACAATCTGACAAAACCATACATTGTCAAAAATAAAGTTCTCTTCTTTGTTTGTTGGTGCAGGCGGATAAATAAAATTACAAATAAAATTAACCAACCGAATAAAGGAAAATGACTAACTTGTTAGCTATATTACAACAAAAAAAAATTTTCTTTTTCGATTACAAATTTAAACCTAGATTCAAATTGACCCTAAAAGTTTATCAGACTATGAAAAGTAAAACTAACTTTATGGATCAACCAACAACAACATGCCCGGAGTATTTTCATAAAGTGGGGTCTGGGAAAGCTAAAATATATGCAGTCCATACCCCTACCTTGAACAAGGTAGAGAGGCTATCTCCTATAGACCCCCAACTCGGAATGCATAAAATCATCAAACATAATGGAATAACGCAAGATTTTATCCAAACCAGTAGCAACAACTATAAATCAATGCATAATATAGTAATAGTGTATTTCCAGGTTATGCATACCATATTCATTAGGTGATGGAAAATAAAATCATATATGAAAACTTAAGCGCTCTAGACATAATCGAAACCTCTTTCCAATTTGCACAACAGCACAGTATCACACTCAGCTTTAGCATGAATAGTGAATCTTATTTTTTAATGAACCTTAGTTCAG
>NW_025851436.1:0-581 GCF_002878395.1 Capsicum annuum
CTGCATTTATTACCGCTTTTGAGAAGAATCCTAAGGTCACCCTCGTGGCCATGATTTTGGCAGACATTTATCGGGCCCTGACGATGTGCAAAAGTGGAGCGGACTATTTTGAAGGATGTAACATTCTATTGCAGTTATGGATGCTCGAGCATATTCGTTACCATCCATTTGTTGTGGATTTTCGAGTCGAGTCGAATTATTATATCAAGGGCCATGAGAAGAGGATGGAGAACCAAAACTTTCCCGAAGGAATAAGAGCTTGGAAGGAGTACTTGGAGGGGTTGACGACGGACAAGATAGTGTGGAATTATCATTGGTTCCCCTCAAAAGAGGTGATATATATGTCTACTTTCCGACCCTTCATCGTCTTAATGGGTCTCCGAGGTGTTCAGTGATGATAGGCGAAATTACGCGCCTATATCAATATATTTTGCCCATATTTTAGCCTAGTTTCGAGAACTAATTATCTATTTCGTACACTTTTAGTCCTTTTTCCTGTAAATGAGCTAACAAATGTGATTAGGAAAGTTTCAGGTATAAATGATGCAAAATACAGCAATTTATGGCTTACTTGACGCAAA
>NW_025851436.1:681-1262 GCF_002878395.1 Capsicum annuum
CTGCATTTATTACCGCTTTTGAGAAGAATCCTAAGGTCACCCTCGTGGCCATGATTTTGGCAGACATTTATCGGGCCCTGACGATGTGCAAAAGTGGAGCGGACTATTTTGAAGGATGTAACATTCTATTGCAGTTATGGATGCTCGAGCATATTCGTTACCATCCATTTGTTGTGGATTTTCGAGTCGAGTCGAATTATTATATCAAGGGCCATGAGAAGAGGATGGAGAACCAAAACTTTCCCGAAGGAATAAGAGCTTGGAAGGAGTACTTGGAGGGGTTGACGACGGACAAGATAGTGTGGAATTATCATTGGTTCCCCTCAAAAGAGGTGATATATATGTCTACTTTCCGACCCTTCATCGTCTTAATGGGTCTCCGAGGTGTTCAGTGATGATAGGCGAAATTACGCGCCTATATCAATATATTTTGCCCATATTTTAGCCTAGTTTCGAGAACTAATTATCTATTTCGTACACTTTTAGTCCTTTTTCCTGTAAATGAGCTAACAAATGTGATTAGGAAAGTTTCAGGTATAAATGATGCAAAATACAGCAATTTATGGCTTACTTGACGCAAA
>NW_025851437.1:0-27534 GCF_002878395.1 Capsicum annuum
TAGGAATAAAGTGTGCTGACATGGTCAAGTGATGCATGATGTCACCCAAACTACCCCTACTTAGAAGGATAATGTATTCCCTGTCAAAATAAATTAAATCGACTAGGTTGTAATACCTGATAATTACCCCCTAAATGTCACACGATACTCAGAACTATGAATAGCACCAAGCTAACTCATGATATCTTTACATCTTAAAACTCACACAATAAGGATAGTAAACATAGGAAGAAAACAAAATATAAACAATCTCATAACTTAAAGTGAATCTTTAACTTGGAAATCATTGCACAAATTTCTGGAACTTAAACTTAAACATCCACTATCAGATAAGCGTCTACTAATAATTAGAGAGCCAGTGGGACATACCCAACTAACCCAAACATAATACTAAAATCAAAGGGCTAAGAACTATAATCCATAAAGGAAATATAATAAATTGGGCCCTCGAACGATAAGGACTCACCATAAGTAGCGATGCATGTAATGTTACCAAAGTTAGTCATGTTGTTGCAAGCGAGAACCAGAACCTACATTATAAGACAACATAGCACAAATACATATATATGGATCAATATTTCTAGAAATTAATAAGCATATCGGGGTGAATGCATAAGTAAAACAATAACTGAATAAGTTCACAATTTTTCAAATGATGCAAACTAAACGTAAATGACTCTTCTCTGACTTTAGTAAAACTTAAGACTGCAAGATCATAAGCCTTAAATAATGAAGCATAAAAATAACTTAGTGAGTCATAATGGTTAGTTTCTTAAATTCATTGCTTTTATTCTTGCTTTTGGGAGATTCTTCTAACCTGACATAAACCATGTGAGCAACCATGGAGTCCAACGTCTTACTCACATTGGGGAGAGCTGTCCTATCCTTACCATCAAAATAGAACATTAATCTTAGTGAGCACTATTATTAACTTCATCCATACTGGGAAAAAGCTTAACCTATATTGGCTCATAGTTTTTGGGAATTTACGATACGCTCATCCACATTTCCTTCAAGGTACTAAATATTAGTCCTAGAATACTTATATGCTCATACTTTAGGAAATCCACCTTAAAATAGCATAAGGGTTTGTATACTAGAAGCCAATTATGCTTCTATTTTCTTTAAGTTATAACCAAAATGAACAATTGTGGATTTCATGTCTTGTCATTTATATCAAGAGATCAAACTTTGTTGTAAGATTAGTGCTTATACAAGCCTTAAATCTGATATTTTCTTACATATAACATGTAATACAATATCATGCTTGTAACTCAATTGGAAATCTTTAATCAATATTTCAAACAAAACTTATGATATTCAAATCATAATAGAGAATCTTCAAGTCAAAACACAAATCGATGAGAATGTGTAAGAATTTTAATACTTCAATCATATAATAATTTCATAAACTCAAGATAATATAATTTAGTTATGAACCCTAATTACAAATCATATAACTTTAACTTTAAAAAAAATTTTAGGCACAAGGATGAAAGAATATCCTTGTTCATAAACCCAACATACCTTTAAGTTCTTGACTTGGTGAAGCAAACTTGACCTTTTAGACTTGGGAGATGATCTTGAGAAGAAACCCTAATCTTGTTTTTAATAATCAAATAAGAGATCTGGTTTTGTTTAATCGATGGAGAAGAGGGGAAAAGTAACACCTCTTGGGGTTAAATATCATAGGTTGGGAGTTATAATGGGTAAATCACTAAAAAGCTTTTTAACTTAACTTCTCATAACATTATCTCTAGTTCTTACAAGTTGATCATATGAATCATATAAATAGGTATGAAAACACATCATAAATCATAAAATGAACAAAATCAAAAGAGGGTAAACACTGCTCAACTTACGTGTTCATCATACGACTCATATCTTCATCATACGACCCTTAGCCCCCTATTTGTATCTTGGATAGTATCTCAAGAATTCTACACTGATGAACATACGAATTAACTTCATACGACTCATACCCTTCTTTACAACTCATATGGTCAAGTCGTACCTTTATAGAACGTCTACCATGAAATACTATCTTAGATACGAGTTCAACAATTGACTCATATGTGTGCATATGACTCAAGAGATGAGTCGTATGATGGACAAAAAATTTAAGAGATGGGGTATAATAATATATCCCATTTGGAAACATTCATCCTCGAATGTGGCATCACTTAGGATTGAGAAAAAGATCAATCACACCAACAATCAACTTATAAACAATCTTACATCTATCACCAGGATCTAACCATAAACCACATATGATATAACTCAAGAATGCTTAGACAGACTCAAAGCAAAAGAGCTTTAACTGAAAGATAACTATTTTACTTTGGTAAGGATTGAGTTGGAATAAAAGAGATAAGAATACATGGCCATTATGCCTGCTTCATCTTTCCAAGCGGCTACTTCAACCGATTGGTTTCTCTAGAGAACTTTCACAGATGCTACTTTCTTTTTTCTTTATCCTTCAGACCTGCCTACACAGAATCTTAATAGAAATATCCTTATACGACAAGTTATCCTTGACCCCAATACTCTCTAGGGGAACTATTAATGATAGGGTTCTAATGCACTTCTTAAGACTTGAAACATGGAACACTTGATAAACCGCAACTAACTCTGATGGAAGATTCACTTCATAAGCCACCTCTTTAACCCACTTCACTATCAAATAAAGACCCACAAACTACCGGCTCAACTTCTATTTCTATCTTTATTAAGTTCGCTAGTAAGATCTTATAGAGAACAATAATAGGACACTCCATGTAGACTATTTTAGCCATAACTGACTTAACCACTAGGGTAGAAATAGAGAAGGGCCTAAAAAGATTTTTAAGAGCTATCCCAAAATTTATACCAACTAAGGGTGTTACATAAGAGAAATTTGATCTTGGGTCTAACAACACATGAACCTCAATATGAAAGGCACAAATCATACCAGTGACAACATCTGGTAAAATCTCCTGCTCTTGATGCTATGGTAATGCATAAAACCAACTCTTGAATTAGACATCAATGGTCCTGGAAGATGCACCCTGGAGAGGAGCTGGGTGGTGATGTTGGGTGTATTTATGCATTCTAGCATTACCATTATATCCTTTTTAGCCTTATTTTAAGGATAATTCATGTGATTAATGTGTTGATAATAAGATAAATATGCATATAAGTGTCCATGTTTGTATTTAAAATGTTTAATGGTGTTACCACACAAGTTTTAATTCAAATGATCATTTAGAAGTCATCCGAGAAAACTAGTGTGACTAGCTTGAGCTAGGTGTTTGTTTAGTCTATTGTGTTGGGTTATAATGTGTTTTAATGAGTTACTAAGGTTTTTATTATGTATTTATATATGAAAAAACTTATTTATAATGTTCAAGGGCCAATTGGATCAAGAAAAGAGTCAAAATAATAAGTTAAAGCTCAATGTGAATTTAACCTATGCTTAGCTCGTGTTTCTAGTTCATCGTTGAGGATGTTGTATTTTTTTGAGCTTTAAATTGCTGTGTTTAATGATATAGGATATTTGTTTAATGGAATTTGATGATATATTAAGGATTTACAAGCTTTAAATCAAGTGAAAACAACTTAAAAAGGCTTGGAATGGATCATGGAAGCACAAAACACAACTTAACGCCAATTTGGACACCTGAAAAGAATTGGGAGAGTGTGGGAAAGTGGAAAGGATACTTGGTGCGGGTGACACACCAATGGATCTAGAAGGCACCCAAAACAGTGAAACAATGTGATTGATATGCGACACAACGTCCTCGAATGTGTTAATCACTGGGTTCGCAGATGACCATAAACTGTTTCCTTGTTGAACAAGGCATGGGATATTTCTTCTACTATACTATAAATACGACCTTATACACATTTTTATTAAATTTTGGACGTATTTGCACAAGAGAAGGCTGCTCTACACATTATTTAGGTTTTATCATTCTCTAATTTAGTTTATTTCATGGTTTGTGTCAACAATCCAAGGGATTGGATGATGGATATTTCCATTAAAGGCTAAAACTCTCTTTTTGGGGTTAAGGCCAAGATCATGATTATTTTATTTTGACTTAAGTTTGTTGATTTTGTTATCATTATTGGTTTCTTGTTTATTCTTGTTTTAACTATTTTATGGATTAGCTACCGTTAGAATACATCAATTGTCAACCTTGTGATCTTGGGAGAGGGAATAGGGAGATCAAACAAGGGAATAAGAAAAGTAGGGTTCTTGTTTCTTTATAAAATAAGATACTTGAATTATCATCTAGGATAGGGATGTAATTAGATGCCTTACTTGATTCAAACATAGGAAGATAGCTTAAATAACCTAGTTGGATCATTACATCCCCACTCAACGATGTAGTTGTAAGGTTTGACTTATGTAAAGGATTAGAGGTTGGGAAACTATAATCATGCAATTAACCCTATGAATCAACAACTAAGATAAGCAAGTTAACAAATGAAGTTCAACAACATAGTATGATTGTTCATAATCCTTAACCCTAGGTTTCTATCCATTGATTGTCCTAAGTAATTATTTTTCCACATTAGTTTAGTTTTTTTTTTTAGTTTTCTAAAAAACTCTATTTGTTAACTTTTCGCAATTTGTTAGACTAGAATTAGATAGGTGGCGAACATACGTTCCTGAGAGATCGGTACTTCGGCTTTCTTGAAGCCAGTTTACTACTTGATAAGACCACGTACACTTGCGTGTGCGCTGTCAAGTTTTTGGCGCCATTGCCGGGGACTTGTAACTAGGCAACTATCTTATTATTAGTTTTTCTATATTGAGTTGTATATAGTATTTTTTAGTTTCTTTTTATTTTTTTATTTTGCTTTTTATCACACTTCTTGACATGGCAACTTGGGATAGATGGTTTTCAAGTGATGACGATTCTTGTTGTTACTGTGGGGACCACATCAAGCAGCTTATTGTCTAAATTTTGATGGAAGTGCATGGATGGAACCTTCTTAATATGATATGGATGTTTTTATACCTGTGGAATAGACTGCATCTTGGTGTTTGATTTGTCGTCAAAGTTGTCATACTGCAGCTATGTGTGTTGTCAATCTCGATTCATAATTATTTGTGGGCTATGCTGAAAGGCAAAATTATATAAACTACTATAATTGTACTGGGATGAATCAGTCATAAATTCAATCATGGACCAACTAGCAGCAGCTTCAGTAGCAACAACTAAACCTGCAGGACACAACTCAAACGAGTAAAATAAAAGAGACGGTAAAACAAATTTTAGCATCTGAAGTACAGTTCTTGGCAGACATGAAGCACTATTGGAAGACTGAGGAGAAATTATATAATAAGCTGGATGTAGATGCAGAGCTGACTTCCCAACCTATTGTAGATGAAGTTGTGGATAATTTGAGGAAGTCTGAGTACTTGTGTAATGCCCCATACTTCTATCTAGCTTGAAATCATCTCAAGAATATTAGAAACTTATTTTGAAATATGAATACATTTTTATACTCATGGAATTTTTAATATTTTCATTTTTGATCATGTGGAAAATTGAATTAGCTTTTCAATGATACCAATTTTGCCCAAATTCGATATCGGAGTAAAAAGTTATAGATGTTTTACTAATAGTTGTCAAAATCACCTAGGTGCAATGGCCAGGTTGACGAACAGTCGATCTAGCGATGGACCATCTCCTAGACCATCGTAGCCAAGGTAGTGAGAAAAACTTCTAGATAAGGTGCGGTGGACAGGTTGACGTACCGTCGAACTTGCGACGGACCGTCGCCTAAGCCATCGTTATAAGGCAATGAGTCTTTTTTTAGTCCACGTATAGCGGTCAAAATGACAGACTGTCGAGCTAGCGACGGACCATCGCACGAGCCATCGCAGATCCCGTTCATCAAATTTTAAGTTATTTTTAATGGGGATTTGGGTCTTTTTCCACCGGTTTTAACCCCAAATTATATTAGACCAAGGCTCATAAGTTCATTATTCATTCACAACATCAATTTAGGGTTTCCTCTCAAAGAAAATCTCTAAGAACAAGATCAAAATACTTCTTCAAGAAAACAAGAAATTTAAGTTCTTCAAGTCTAAGAACTTTAAGAAACTCACAATCAAGGTATGTCACGTGTTGATTCATGAGTCCCTTTAACCCATAAGGTTCAAGAATCTCTTTTCAACATCCAAGATTTGTGTATTGATGAATGTTGATGATTTAAATTGAATTGAAATTCATGTTCATGATGTTGTGGGGTTTTGATTCATGTTTTAAATAGCATATTCCAATAATTGACCCTAGTATATGAAGATTTGCATAGTAACCATAATAAACCCCCTTCAATTTACAAGTTGATTAATGTATCCATGATTATTAGATGTGTTGATGATTGTATAACCATAGCATGCTCTCCCTGTGTTTGATTAAATGCCCATGAAAAGGAAAAGTGCCATACTAGAATAATAATATGTAATCCACATTCATGTACAAGTTCATGCATGTCAAATGTTTTATGAAATGTCTTAATCAATGAACTGCGGATTGTTGATGTTAGTCATGTATTCAAGAAAGTCATACTTTGTCAATTTCTTTCCATCGAGTCCTGGGGGTACTTGTTCTTGACAATTTAGCTGTGTGCTTAGAGCCAATGTCATATTTTTAGGGTACTCTCAGTCAAGCCATGATCCATAGAACCCAGTCAGTCATGTGACTCAGGAAAATCCAAAAATCTCAGAAATTTCAGTAGTTCAGTAATCTCATTGATCTCAGTACACAGTAATCTTGGTAACCTCAGTATTCCCAGTAAATTTCAGTAACTTCTATACTCTCAGTCAGTCCTCAGATCTCAGTAGCATTCCGTCAGTCATTAAAACTTAGTAAACTCAGTTTAGCCCCACTAAACAATACCATTAGTATCAGTTCAGTTCGGTTAATCAGTTCAGTATCTATTTAGTTAGGAGTAGGATTTAGCATCGAGTGAATCCCAGAATGGGGAATCACCTATTATTAAGTAAACGGTGTGATCCTTAAAAACAATCCTTGTGTTCCAGACTACGTAGCTAACGTAGGTTGAGATGCACCCTACGTATTAAAGAAATTATACATCTCATTTGGGTTACCTACTAGGAGGGGTTAATGGAAGAGCACTCTGTCAGAGTATTGACACTCTTCCAGCTAGGGTTACAGGTTAGACCCCACTAATTTAGTTTGGGGTATGTCGGTTAGATAATTACCTCCCACAGTTTCAGTTATAGAATTAGGACTATCAGATACAGTTATTTAGTCTCATTAATAGAACTCAGATAGTTCTGCAAAATTCAGAGTTGTCAGATACAGTAGACTCAGAATAGTACGGAACTCAGATAGTTCCATCAGAAACTAGACTGTCAGGTACAGTCGCTCAGTACCAATTATTTTAGTTATACAATTATCAGTACATCATGCTATCGGTACTCGGATTTAGTAATCATGTTATCACGACCCTAGTTATAGTTATTATGTATTCATGCATGTATTTTCATGTTCATATTATTCAGTCAGTTAGTATAAATCAAGCATGTAAACCTTTTGCATTCATCCTACCTCACATATATACCAGTACATTCAAAGTACTGAAGCATTTATGCTATGGTATCTTATACCATAGGTTTAGAAGCACGACTTCCAGAGCATCAGTAGTATTCCCATCTTCACAGTCAGAGTTAGCAGTAAGTCCTCATCTTTTGAGGACATGATCATTTCTTTACTATCTTATTAATTAGTTTATTAGTTAGAGTTATTTGGGGACATGTCCCATCATCTCCTTATTTAGATAGTTATGGTTTAGAGCCTTTTCAGACCATAGCATGTTTAGAAAGTTTTGTTTTAGGCATTTATACCATATCCTAGATGTTATATTTTATCAAATATTATGTCACAATTTGAACATTATGGCTTTTAAGTTCATGTTTCTGTATTATATAGTATATCATGAAGTATACAGACACAGATATCAGTCATGGGTTTGCTTGTGGTCCTTTAGGGTCATGAGCACGTGTAGCATTCCGAGTACCATATTCGGGCTATTACAAACTTGGTATCAGAGACTGGTTCAATAGAGTCTTAGGAAGTCTAAAAGCCGCATGTAGCAGAGTCTTGTGCATAGGTGTGTTGTGCACCACACTTATGTGCAGGAGGTTATGAGACGTTTTACGAATAATTTCCCTTCTTTTAGTAGTTATGTCATGCCAGTGAGCATACCCTCCAGTTAAACTCTCAGTATAATCCCCTTCTTCCCTTTATTTACAGATCATGCTTCCCAAAAGGGCTAACGAAGTCGGAAATGGAAATCAGTTAGCACCTTAGCCCATCCAGCCAGGTCCTCTGGATGAGCACGTCTCTTATGCAGAATTCAGGTATGTATCCACTACTCTAGTTTATTCAGTCAAAAATCATAATAAATTGCCAACCACCATTCCAGCCAATACAGAGGCCAATGCTATTGTGGCCATGATTTGGGACTTTACTTGAATGAATCCTCCCCTATTCACCGGTTCTATGTCTGAAGAGGATCTATATGAGTTCCTAGTCCAGGTTCAGAAAATCACAGACATCATGGGAGTGACTTCTAGTTAGAGCATAAAGTTATCCACCTATAAGCTACAAGACATAGCCAATTCAAGGTATAAGTAGTGGAAGGTAGACAGGGGAATAGATACAGAGCCCATAGAGTGGGAAGAGTATGCTACGTCCTTCTTAGATATATTCTTTCCCCTAGAGAAAATAGAAGCCAAAGTGTTAGAGTTCATAAATCTCTTACAAGGCACCATGAGTGTGAAAGAATACTCCCTTAACTTCACTCAGTTAACCAAGTATGCCCCCCATATAGTAGCAGATAGCAGATCCAGAATGAATAAGTTTGTGTTAGGGATATTAGGTAGAGTGGTTAAGGAGTGCAGGACTACAATATTGATTAGCGATATGGACATATCTAGGCTTATGTTCTATGCCCAATAGATGGAAGAATAGAATCTTAAGAAGAGGGAGAGAGAAAATAAGAGGGCAAAAATAGGTAGTTATAGTTTTTCTCAACCAAGGTTGCACGGTGGTAACCGTTCTCAGCATAGTCAGAAATTTATAGTCCCAGTTCCCCTTTAGGTAGTACACCAGGCTCCAAGGCCCAGGGTAGTGAGAGAAAGATTTTTACTCATCCATTTTACAAAGAGTGTGGTAACTATCATTAGAAGGTGTGTAGAGCCAGCAGTAATATGTGTTTCAAAAGTGGTAAAGTAGGTGATAAAGTCCGATATTGTCCTAAACCCGATCCACAAATTCAGCATGGTCATTCTTCAGCTCAGTCCGATCACCTAAAATTGAAGGGTGCTAATTCTAGTTCTATCAGTGGGTAACGCCCAAACAAACTGTATGTACTTCGGTCCCGACAGAATAAAAAAAGTCCTCCTGATGCAGTTACTGGTATGTTATAGATCCCTCATTTATTGAGATTCTTCAGATTCATGAGTTTTTTTTAATTTTGAAACCTTGTATAACAGTTAAATTTGGGGTCAGAAAGTCAAGCCCTCAGATTCTAGTTATAGTTACAGTATATGTAGATAATCAGTAAGGGAAGATGATTTTCGACCCATTCCTGTCTTAGTGCAAAGTTTCATACTATAGTCAACATAATATTTATGCATGCTACCTATTTCAGTTCCACGAATACAACTTCTATCTGCAGTTTCGCATAGAGTAGTTTGTATTTCAAGTTCCTAGTATGCGAAATTCTAGTTTAGTCAGTGTTACAAATCATGTCCTATGAACACAGAAATTCCAGACTCAAGTCATGCAACTCATAACTTATGTACTCATGTCATGTTTTACAGTATATCCAGCCCACATAACTCATGCTCCTCTCCTAGTGATTAGCCTAACTCAGCTTATGCCATGTATACCCTTAGTTTAGATTCCTCGATTAATCTGTGACATTGATGTTTTGTCCCTTAGTCCTCTGTTACAACATCAGTTTAGTAATTGATATTATATAAAGGACTCAGATATTCCTATGGGACCATGGCTATCCATTATAGGTTACTTAGCCAATAGGGTTCAGTACTTTAGTATTAGAATCCGCCTCAGTTACTAGCATTCGGTACCTGTATGAGTCTCAATTATAGACTTAGTTACAGTCTCTACTACAGTTTTAGTTATAATGCTAGCTTATTCAGTAATCAGATTACAAACTCAGTTCAGTTCTAGACTTACTTAACCAACGCTACAGCTATCAGTTACATATTTAGAAGTATTTTAGTACGTCAACCTACAAAATATATCCAAATCATGCTAGACGCCTAGCCTTGCCTTCTTGAGGTGATAAAGTTTTTATCATTAATGCTCAATTACCTCATGTTATCCAGTCAATCCTACCTCCTATGCATAATATTCTACAGCCTCAGTCCAGTTATTCGGACTAAGTATAGACCAGTCTCACATGCCCAGTATTCAGCTATTTGTTATTCAGTTAATTAGATAAGTCAGTATGTTTGTACATTCATGCTATATGCCCATGTGAATCTTTTCAGTAGTCTTAGTTGCAGTGCAAGAATCTTAGTCATTTCATCTTAAATAGTGTTTGTAGGTCTTAACCTATCTTATCGACTTTTAGCCAGGCAATGATTTTTCCTATTCAGCTATCTTGTTCAGGCCACACCAAAATTTCCTTGTTCCCTAAAGACATCATAGCTCTATAGAAAGAGTGTTAAGGAAAGGCTTCAGTTGACTATAGGTTTTCAACACGTGTTAGTCTCAAACAGACAAGTTCGTACAGTTTAGTTTTTTTATCTTTTCATCAATTCTCTCTCCCCAAAATCTCATGAATGAAACTATTCTAAGATGAACCAATCATGTATATGAAAGCTCAGCTCAGTTCATGTATCAGACCTTAGTTTTAGGTCTCAGATAATCAGTCAAGAATCAGTTCTTAGGTGCCTTAGGCATTGCCTCAGTTTCCCTTAGTAGCTCAACCAATTTTGTATTCTTAGAGGGACCTAGTATCCCAAGGGGGAGATGCGTTATAATCTTCAGAACTTTCATAACTTAAACATCCCACTCTCTTTTCTTGAAATAGATCCAGATTAGAGTAGAGGGTACTTATAAGTTGACTCCCAAGTTCCAATCTCAGTCATGATCCATGTATTTAGGGGTTCATTTAGTTCACAAAATTTAGTTTATATATCATGTTTCAGTCTCAGTCATGTTCTTAGGTTTCCATTCATGCATACTTCTAGAATAATTATGGGTTTGTCAGAACTTTTTAGTTTACGTAATAGTTTTCTTGAACTTACTCAGTTCCATGTTCAAATTACTATTACAAACTTGGTATTTAGTTCATGCTCAGATCTCCATTACAAACTTGGTACTAAGTACTCCTGCATATTTAGTTATGCATTCATATATCAGTTCAATCATGTAATTATGCATCGGATATGAATTCTTATTTTGAGAAACTCAGTTCATCATGACACTCAGTCATGCATTCATGAATCAGTTACATATGCATTAGATATGCATGTTCGGTATGATATATCAGTTACCAGTCATGTTAGTCATGAGATCATGTTCCAGTTATTCATGTTCAGTATTCATGTTAGTTTATTTTCTCCCCTCTTACTCAGTCTCATTCGAGGATGAATGTTCTCAAGGGAGATATATTGTAATACCTCGTACTTTACCTAGCTTGAAATTGTCCCAAGAATGTTAGAAACTTACTTTGAAATATGAATCCATTTTTGTACAGATGGAATTTTTAATATTTTCACTTTTTATCATATGAAAAAGTTAATTAGCTTTCCAACGATACCAAACTCGTTCAAATCCAGTATTAGAGTAAAAAGATATGGATGTTTTACTTAGAGTTGTCAAAATCGTCTAGGTACGATGACCAGGTTGACGGACTGTCGCCCAAGCCATCGAAGACAAGGCGGTGAGTCAAACTTCTAGATAAGGTGTGATAGACAGGTTGATAGACCAGTGAACTTGCGGCAGACCATCAAGCCATTACTATAAGGCAGTGGTCTTTTTCTGTCCACGTACGATGATCAAAACGATGGACCATCAAGTCAGCGACTAACCATTGCATAAGCCATCACAGGTCTCGTTCAACGAGTGCATGTTCATTATGTTGTGGGGTTTTGATTCATGTTTTAAATTACATATTCCAATAATTGACCCTAGTATATGAAGATTTGCATAATAACCACGATAAACCCCATTCAATTTACAAGTTGATTAATGTATCCATGATTATTAGATATGTTGATGATTGTATAACTATAACATGCTCCCCCTGTATTTGTTTAAATACCTATGCGAAGGAAAAGTGCCATAATAGTATAATTATATGTAATCCCATTCATGTACCAGTTCATGCATGTCAAGTGTTTGATGAAATATCTTAATCAATGAACTACGGATTGTTGATGTTAGTCATGTATTCAAGAAAGTCATGCTTTGTCAGTTTATTTCCATCTAGCCCGAGGGGTACTTGTACTCAACAATTTAGCTGTGTGCCTAGAGCCAGTGTCATGATTTCATGATACTCTCAGTCAAGCCATGATCCATAGAAACCATTCAGTCATGTGACTCAGGAAAATCCAGAAATCTCAGAAATCTCAGCAGTCAGTAATCTCTATGATCTCAGTACTTAGTAATCTTGGTAACCTCTATATTCCTATTAAATATTAGTAACTTTAGTACTCTCAGTTAGTCACAGATCTCAGTAGTATTCTGTGAGTCAATGGAACATAGTGAACTCGATTTAGCCCCGCTAAATAAAACCATTAGTATCAGATCAGTTCGGTTAATCAGTTCAGTGTCTATTCAATTGGGAGTAGGATTCAGCACCAAGTAAACTCAAGAATTGGGACTCACCTATTATTCAGTGGAGGGTGTGATCCTTAAAAGCAATCCTTGTGTTCCAGAACTACGAAGCCAGAGTAGGTTGAGATGCACCCTACGCGTTTAGGGACTTATACATCTCATTTGGGTTACCTACCTGGAGGGGTTGATGGAAGAGCTCCTTGTCAGTGAGGGTATACTCACAGCTAGTCTTTACCCATGGCACAATATTGATACACTTCCAGTTGGGGTTACAGGCTGGACCCCACCAGTTTAGTTTTGGGGCATGTTGGTTAGATGATTACCTCCCATAGTTTCAATTGTATATTTAGGATTGTCAGATATAGTCATTCAGTTTTAGTAATAGAACTTAGATAGTTCTACAAAATTCAAGGTTGTCAGATGCAGTAAGCTCAGAATAGTGCGGAAATCAGCTAGTTCCATTTTAAACTAGACTGTCAGGTACAATCGCTTAGTATTAGTTATTTTAGTTATACAAATAATAGTATCTCATGTTATCAGTACTCAGACTCAGTAATCATGTTATCATAATCCTAGTTACAGTTATTATTCATTCATACATGTATTCTGACATTCATATTATTCAGTCAGTTAGTATAGATCATGCATGAAAACCCTTTGCATTCAGCCTACCTCATTATCTCATTAATTAGTTTATTAGTTAGAGTTAGTTGGGGACATGTCGTATTATCTCCTCATTCAGACAGTTATGTTTTAGAGGCTTTTCAGACTACAGTATGTTTAGAAAATTTTGTTTGGGGCATTTATACCCTATCCCAGATGTTATATTTTATCGAATATTATGTTATAGTTTGAACCTTATGGACTTTTAGTTCATATTTCCGCATTATACAGTATATCATGCAGTATATAGGCACAGATATCGGTCATTGGTTAGCTTGTTGTCCTTTGAGGTCATGACCACCATGTAGCATTTTGGGTACCTGATTTGAGGCGTTACAAACTTGGTATCAGAGACAGGTTTAACAGAGTCCTAGCAAGTTTGAAAGCTGCATCTAGTAGAGTCTTGTGAATGGGTGTGTTGTGCACCACACTTATGTACAGGAGGCTGTGAGATATTTTAGGAATAGTTTCCCTTTTTTTAGTATTCATGTCGTGCTAGTGAGTATAAGCTCCAGTTAAACTCTTAGTCTAATCCGCTTCTTCCCTTCATTTACAGATCATGCCTCCCAAAAGGGCTAGTGAAGGGGGAAATGGAAATCAGTTAGCTCCTCAGCCCATCCATTCAGGTCCTCTAGATGAGCACGTCTCTCATGTATAATTCCAGACTGCATTCACTACTCTACCTCATTCAGTCACAACTCAGAATGAACATCCAGCCACCATTCCATCCAACATAGGGCCAATGCTACTATAGAAAGGATTTGGGACTTTACTCAAATGAATTCTCCCCTATTCACTGGTTCTAAGTCCGAAGAGGATCCACAGGAGTTCCTAGACCAGGTTTAGAAAGTCATAGATATCAAGGGAGTTACTTCCAGTAAGATCGTAGAGTTAGCCACCTATCAGTTATAGGACGTAGTTCATACATGGTATAAGCAGTGGAAGGTAGACAGGGGTACAGATACAGAGCCCACAGAGTGGGAAGAGTTTGCTACGACCTTCTTAGATAGATTTTTATCTTAAAGTAGATGAAGCCAAAGTGTTAAAGTTTATAAATCTTAGACAAGGCACTATAAGTGTGAAACAATACTCCCTTAAGTTCATTCACTTAGCCAGGTATGCTCCCCATGTAGTTGTAGATAGTAGATCCAAAATGAGTAAGTTTGTATCCGGGGTGTCAGGAAGAGTGGTTAAGGAGTGAAAAACTACGATGTTGATTAGAGATATGCACATATCTGGCTTATGGTCTATGCCCAACAGATGGAGGAACAAAAGCTTAAGAAGAAGAAGAGAGAAAATAAGAGGGCTAGAACAGGTAGTTATAGTTTTTCTCAGCCAAGGTTGCAGGGTGGTAACCGCTCTCAATATAGTAAGAAATTTTCAGTCCCAGTTCCCCCTTCAGCTAGTACACCAGGCTCCATGGCCCAGGGTAGTGAGAACAGGATTTTTACTCATCCATTTTGCAAAAAGTATGGTAAGTATCATAAGGGGGTATGTAAAGCCGGCATTAATATGTATTTTGGATGTGGCAAAGTAGGTCATGAAGTTTGAGATTTTCCTAAACCCAATCCTTGAAGTCAGCATAGTCGTTCTTTAGCTCAGTTCGATCGCTTGAAATAGCAGGGTGCAAATTCTAGTGCTATTAGTGGGCAACACCCAAATAGACTCTATGCACTTCGGTCCCGACAGAATCAAAAAAGTCCTCCTCATGCAGTTACTGGTATGTTACAGATCCCTTATTTACATCTTCACACTTCCTTAGATTCATGAGTTTTTTTCTTTTGAAACCTTTCATAGTAGTTAAATTTTGGGGTCAGAAAGTCAAGCCTTAAGATTCTAGTTATAGTTCCAGTATGTGTAGATAATCAGTAAATGAAGATAATTTCTGACCTATTCTTGCCTTAGTGAAAAGTTTTGTACTATAGTCATCATGATATTTACGCATTCTACCCATTTCAGTTCCACGAATACAGCTTGTATCTATATGCTTCTCATGGAATAGTATGTATTTCAAGATCCTAGTATGAGGAATTCTAGTTCACTCAGTGTTACAAATCATGTCCCATGAACACAGAAATTCCAGACTCAGGTCATGAAACTTATGACTTATGTACTCATATCATGTTTTACAGTATGTCCAGCCCGCATGACTTATTCTACTCCCCTAGTGATTAGCCAAACTCAGCTTATGCTATGTATACTCTTACTTTAGATTCCTCAATAAATCTATGACATTTTTATCCCTCATTCCTCAGTTACAACATTAGTTTAGTAATTGATATTCTATAAATAACTCAGATATTCCTACGGGACCATGGCTATCCGTTATAAGTTACTTAGCCATTTGGATTCAGTACTTTAGTATCAGTATCAACCTCAGTTACTAGCATTCGGTACCTGTTTGAGTTTTCATTACAAACTTAGTCATAGTCTCTACTACAGTCTTAGTTATAATTTCAAATTCAGTTTAGTAATCAGATTAGAAACCCAATTCAGTTCCAGTCTTGCTTGACCAACGCATACGTGAGTCTATAGAATATATCTAAATTATGCTAGACGCCTAGCCTTTCATTCTTGAGGTGATACAGTTTTGCTCATTCATGCTCAGTTACCTTATGTTATCTAGTCAATTATTAACTCCTATGCATAATATTCAACAGCCTTAGTCCAGTTATTTGAACTAAGTACAAACCAGTCTCACATGCCTAGTATTCAACTATCAGTTATTCAGTTAATTAGATAAGTCAGTATGTTTGTGCATTCGTGCTCAACGCCCATGTGAATTTTTTCAGTAGTCTCAGTTGTAATGCAAGAATCTTAGTCATTTCATCTTAAATAGTATTTGTAGGTCTTAACCTATCTTACTGAATTTTAGCCAAGAAATGATATTTCCTATTCAGTTTTCTTGTTCAGACCACGCCAAGATTTCCTTGTGCCCTAAAGCCATTAAAGCTCTATAGAAAGAGTGTTAAGGAAAGGCTCGAGTCGACTATAGGTTTTTAGCATGTTTTAGTCTCAGATAGACAAGTTTGTACAGTTTGATTTCCTATCTTTCCATCTATTCTCTATACCCAAAATCTTATGAATGAAATTATTCTAAGATGAACCAATCATGTATATGCAAGCTCAGTTCAGTTCATGTATCAGGCCTTAGTTTCATATCTCAGATAATAAGTCAAGAATCAGTTCCTAGGAGCCTTGCACATCGCCTCAGTTTCCTTAGTAGCTCAGCCAAGTCAGTATTCCTAGAGGGACCTAGTATCCCAAGGGGGAGATATGCTATAATCCCCTAAACTTTTATGACTTAAACATCCTACTCCCTTTTCTTGAAGTAGATCCAGATTGGTGTAGCGGGTACTTATAAGTTGACTCCCAAGTTCTAATCTCATTTGTGAGGATTGTATTTAGGGGCTTAGTTTAGTTTAGAAATTTAGTTTATATATCATGTTTCAGTCTTAGTCATGTTCTTAGGTTCCCATTCATGCATACTTCTGGCATAATCATGGGTTCATCAGTACTTTTCAGTTTATGTAACAGTTTTCTTGAACTTACTCAGTTCCATGTTCAAATTTTCATTACAAACTTGGTATTCAGTTAATGCTAAGATCTCCATTACAAACTCGGTACTAAGTACTCTTGCATATTCAGTCATGTATTCATATATAAGTTTAGTCAGGTAATTATGCATCAGATATGCATTTTCATTTCGAGAAAAACTCAGTTTATCATGACACTCAGTCATGCATTCAAGAATTAGTTATACATGCATCCGATATGCATGTTCGATATGATATATTCAGTTACCAGTCATGTCAGTCATGAAATCATGTTCTAGTCATTCATGTTCAGTATGTATGTTAGTTTATTTTCTCCCCTCTCACTCAGTATCATTCGAGGACAAATTTTCTTAAAGGGGATATTATAATACCCCATACTTTTACCTAGCTTGAAATCATCCTAAGAATGTTAGAAAATTACTTTGAAATATGAATCTATTTTTGTAGATATGGAATTTTAAATATCTTCACCTTTTATCATGTGAAAAATTAAATTAGCTTTCCAATGATATTAATTTTGTCAAAATCCGGTATCGGGGTAAAATGTTATGGACATTTTACTTAGAGCTATCCGGCCATTTTGATGGACCATCGATCTAGCGATGAACCATTGCTTAGACCATTGTAGCCAAGGCAGCGAGTCAAACTTTTGGATAAGGTACGATGGATAGGTTGACTAACCGTCGAACTTGCGATGGACCATTGCTTAAGCGGTCGCTATAAGGCAGGGAATCTGTATTTTGGTCTACATACAATGATCGAAATGCTGGACCATCGAGGCAGTGACAAACTTTCGCAAAAGCCATCACAAGTCCTATTCAGAGAATTTTAAGTTATTTTTAAAGGGTATTTGGGTTTTTTTCCATCCATTTTAACCCCTAATTATATCAAACCAAGGCTCATAAGTTCATTATTCATTCACAATATCAAATTAGGGTTTTCTCTCAAAGATAATCCCCAAGAACAAGATCCAAATCCTTCTTCAAGAAACCAAGAAATTCGAGTTCTTCAGGTCCAAGAACTTTAAGAAAGTCACAATCAAGGTATTTCATATGTTGATTCATGGCTCACTTTCACCCATGAAGCTCAAGAATCTCTTTTCGAAATCCAAGATTTGTGTATTGATGAATGTTCATGATTTAAATTGAATTGAAATTCATGTTCATGATGATGTGGGATTTTGATTTATGTTTTAAATTACATATTCCATTAATTGACCCTAGTATATGAAGATTTTCATAATAACCATGATAACCCCCCTTTAATTTACAAGTTGATTAATGTATCCATGATTATTAGATGTTTTGATTATTGTATAACCATAGCATGCCCTCCCTGTGTTTGATTAAATGCCTATGCAAAGGAAAAGTGCCATACTAGTATAATAATATGTAATCCCGTTTCGTGTACAAGTTCATGCATGTCAAGTCTTTGATGAAATGTCTTAATCAATGAACTATGGATTGTTGAAATTAGTCATGTATTCAAGAAAGTCATGCTTTGTCAGTTTCTTTCCATAGAGTCCTAGGGGTACTTGTACCCGACAATTTAGCTATGTGCCTAGAGCTAATGTCATATTTTCACAATACTCTCAGTCAAGCCATGATCCATAAAACCCAATCAGTCATATGACTTAGGAAAACCCAGAAATCTCATAAATCTCAATAATCTCAGTAGCTCAGTAATCTCAGTGATCTCAGTACTCAGTAATCTTTGTAACCTCAGTATTCCCTATAAATCTCAGTAACTTTAGTACTCTCAGTCAGTCCTCAAATCTCAGTAGTATTTCGTCAGTCAACAAAAATTAGTGAACTTAGTTTTACCCCACTAAACAATACCATTAGTATCAGTTTAGTTCCGTCAATCAGTTTAGTGTCTATTAAGTTGGGAGTAGGATTCAGCACCAAGTGAACCGAAGAATGGGGAATCACCTGTTATTCAGTGGAGGGTGTGATCCTAAGAAGCAATTATTGTGTTCCAGAACTATGTAGCCATCATAGGTTGAGATGTACCCTAAGCATTTAGGGACTTATACATCTTATTTGGGTTGCCTACCAGGAGGGGTTGATGGAAGAGCTTCCTGTCAGAAAGGGTATACTCACGGCTAGTCTTTACTCATAGCATGGTATTGACACCCTTCCAACTAGGGTTATAAGTTGGACCTTACCAGTTTAGTTTCATGGTATGTCGGTTAGATGATTACCTCCCATAGTTTCATTTATAGAATCAGGACTGTCAAATACAGTCATTCAGTCTTAGTAATAGAACTTAGATAGTTCTACAAAATTCAGGGCTATCAGATACCGTCAACTCAGAATAGTGCGGAACTCAGCTAGTTCCATCAAAAACTAGACTATTAGGTATAGTCACTCAGTATCGGTTATTTTATTTATAGTTATGAGTATCTTATGTTATCAGTACTTAGACTAATCTTATGTTATCAGTACTTAGACTAAGTGATCATGTTATCACAACCCTGGTTACAGTTATTATGTATTCATGCATTTATTCTCACATTAATATTATTCATTCTGTTAGTATAGATCACACATGTAAACTCTTTGCATTCGGCCTACCTTATATGCATACCAGTACATTCAAAGTACTGACGCATTTGCACTATGGTGTCTTATACCATAGGTTCAAAAGCATGAGCTCCAGAGCATCAGTAGCATTCCAGTCTCTACAGTCAGAGTTAGCAGTAAGTCCTCATCTTTCGAGGACATAATCATTTCTTTATTATCTCATTAATTAGTTTATTAGTTGGAGTAAGTTGGGGATATGTCCCATCATATTCTTATTCAGACAATTATGTTTTAGAGGCTTTTTAGACTAGAGTATGTTTAGGCAGTTTTTATTTTATGCATTTATACCCCATTCTAGTTGTTATATTTTATCGGATATTATGTTACAGTTTGAACCTTATGGCCTTTCAATTTATGTTTCTGCATTCTACAGGCACACATATCAGTCATGAGTTAGCTTGTGGTCCTTCAGAGTCATGAGCACCGTGTAGCATTCCGGGTACCAGATTCAGGGTGTTACAACTTGAAAGCTGATCTTTTGGAAATTATTAAGGATACACCACTTCCACAATGTCTATAGTGGCTAAGCAAAGAAATATATGAGGAGGACATTAGCCAATTTGTGGAGCAAACACAAGAATCATAGCCACTCAATTATCATTTTTATCTTGAGACTGAAAGTGAAAAAGATGAATAAAAGTGAAAGTGTTGTGGAATGTGTAAATTTTGAAGTAGGATTAGTTGGGCCGCATTCGAAGCACTTTTCTACATTATGTTTAGATGATGTCTTGTCTATGAAATCATTTAAAATAGTAGAAAAGTGTAAAGATAAGGAACAAGAATCCTATATTCTTGATTTTACGCTGGTTAAGCAACACAAAAACATACCTCACTTGAAGGCTGAGTGGTTTACCATTCATATTTCATTACTCGATTCCTTAATTGTTGTACCACCTCCTTATGATCGAGGAATGAAGATGGATGTGAAATTTATATCCTCAAGGTGGAGGAAAAATTTGATTGGGTCGTGCTGAAACACTAAATTAGGTGCTTCTTGGGAGGCAACCCAAGCTAAGGTATGTTTTCTTTTTAGTTTTTCATAGTTTTTATTTCACGTAGTTTTTGTTTTTGGTTGAGTCACAGTTTAATGAAAAGTTTGAGTACCATAAACTTGAGCTTGAAGCATAGAAAAGAATGAGTGTGGGGTCCCATGGATCTTCTTTATGTGAAGGTGCTATTAGCTAGGCCTAGAGGCCTCAGGGAGTATTTCTATCATTTTACTTTTAAATTCACTTTGGGGACAAAGTAGAATTTTAAGTGTAGGGTGGGGAAATTCCCAAATTTTAGCTCAATTCTAAAAAAATTGTGTAAGATATTCTTGTTGGTGCTATTTTGGATTGCATGATGCAAGTGGTTTATTGGTAAAAGAATGTTGATTGAATGAATTGCTACATTTGAGACTTTTAGGCTTATGTTTGTGACTCTTGTACTTGTTGGCCTAAATTTGAATTTATGTTGTTATTTGGTTGGGAGTGTATGATGATCCTATTGAGTTGAGTGTATGCCATCTGTGGTGTGAGGTATTTGTATATTCTTTGCTACATGTGATGTCTAGAACTTGCCCGGTGTGTGTGTGAAGCGAAATAAAGAATGTGGGTTTAGGAGATGATTTAGGCATTTTTCTGATAGCTTTGTTTTATACCCTTTTTACCTACACTTGTGCATTATCCTAGTTAAACCCCATTGAGCCTTTTTGATTTTCCTTTGCTAGACTCATATGTAGCCTAATTCCCTTCTTTGACAGACTATAATTTAATCTAAAAAGCTTCAAAGTGCTTTAATAAAAAATTGAATTAGTAAGGAGTTTGAGAAATTGAAGAAGAAAAGGTGAATTTGATGCCCCAAGGTAATAATTATTGGTGTTGATAATTGATGTGTGGTGGATGGGTGTGATATAATTTATGCTAGAAATATTTCCATGTTCGTGAAAAATGAGAAAAAGTGAATCTTGAAGGAATAAACAATACTCCCACCATGTGTTTATAAAAATACTTAAAAGAGATGGGGCAAAACAAAAAGATATGGGTAGATGAAAAAGTCTATTTTGGTTGTTGTAGATTGGTTTTAGTTGTAAAAACGTGATGTATTAGTGCGCTTAGAGAGGGATGTACTAAGATTCCTTACTTGATTAAAACGTAGGAAGATAGCTTAAATAACCAAATTGGATCATTACATCCCCGCTCAACGATATAGTTGTAAGGTTCGACTTATGTAAAGGATTAGAGGTTGGGAAACCGTAATCATACAATTAACCCTACGAATCAACAACCAAGATAAGAAAGTTAACAAATGAAGTTCAACAACATAGTATGATTGTTCATAAGTCTGAACCCTAGGTTTCTATCCATTGATTGTCCTCAGCCATTATTTTTCCGTATTAGTTTAGTTTCTTTTTGGTTTTCTAAAAAACTCTATTTGTTAACTTTTCACAATTCGTTAGACTAGAATTAGATAAGCAGAAAATGCAAGTTCCTAAGATATTGGTACTACGGATTTATTGAAGCCACTTTACTACTTGATAAAACCGCGTACACTTGTGTGTGCGCTTGGGCGCTGTCAGGTGGCTTGGCTGAGGTTTTGCACTTGTAGCCTGAGTCTGGACTTGAGTATCTCTACTTCCTTTCTAAGCATATGTGAACTCCTTGACTCTGTGTCCCATCTTACCACTACCTTAACAACCCCTTTTACCTACCAAACCCTCATTAGGATGGGTTTTGCCATACTTTGCACATGTTGGGAAATTGGGCATCCCAACTATACTATTTTGGGATCTAGAATTCAAAGTATTGCCCAATTGATCATACCTAGTTCTAGGTGAAGGGGAACTAGTATAAGATGGCACAGGAATAGATGAATGATCCTAAACTGTGAATGGTTTTCCCTTCAACTTATGCAATTTTCCCGAGTTGAGGTGCACAATGTCCAAGAAGGACCAAGGCCAATAGATTCATTGTAACACAAATGGAAAGTTGAAATGTGTAACAAGAAAAATTGGCTATAAGGCTCAAAATAGGGATTAAAGGATACTTATTCACCAATGGAAGGTTATTTAGGCTAAAAGTGGACTAATATGAAAAATGACCAATGATTCGTTCCTAACCGACTATCCAAAAATCTAGGCAAGACTAATCAGGCATGTTCTGGATTAAACACATAAAGGGAACTAAGTAGTATCTCAAACTCACATGGCACAGGGTTATATCACAAGCTATAACCTATCCAGTTACTACTATTGTTAGCACGAATTATCATGTCCCTAATCCTAATGCCATAACAAGATCCACAATGGTCACATATATATTTATATCACACAGTTCTAAAACAAATTGTTGAAGGGTTATCATTTTTTCTCAAAAATTAAAAAAAAACATATAAATTTCCTTAGATACTAATTTTTTCTATTTAAACACAAAACATGAAAAAATAAAACACAATACACCTAAACATATAGGCTTTACTTGGAACAGGACACCGGGGAAAAGAGGCACAACAATAAAAACACTAAGAGAAAATCAAGATCCACAAGCATCCCCACCCTCAACTTAAAACATGCATTGTCCCCAATGCATTGGGCCACTACAAAGCAAGAGAGTTAGAAACATACCTGCGGCACCATAGGTGCGCAGATCCGACTTCAATCATAATATCACAAATATAAAAAACAAAATACCTTGGGTTGCCTCCTAAGATGTGCCTATTTAAACATCGCAACATGACAAGGCTTGGTTGGTTACTCAGATTCACAAACAAGCCAATAGGTACCTTGATTACTCAAACTTCGTCAAGGTAGATGAATAGTTGGCCTCATTTTTATCTTTCCACTTTGAACTTATGAAATGCACCCCAAATTGTTTTTTATGATTTCTCATTATGGCAAAGGAGTGGTGGTATAGAAATAAAAAAACCTAAGCTGTAGATGAGGCATGATGTACTTCTTGTGTCTTATGGGAGTAATGTAATTCTTTATTTCTGATTGAAAAAAACTAAGAATATAGACATATTTTTCCTCATTCTTGAACTTCTCTTTGGGTTCGGATGGCTCAATCAAGATCTGACTGTCCAAAAACAATGTGGGAAAATTCTTTGAATGAGATACAATTCTCCCTAACTAAGGAATTACATTCTTCTCTACATCTCTACATAACTCTTGTATGATCTCCTTAAGAGTGATACTATCCATAAGAGTATAAGAAATTTTAGACTCCTTCAATTTTAGCTCCTCAAGTTGGCTTCTCAAAAATTTTTCAGTCGCACACCACCCATAACTAAGTTGTTAAGTATTATACGCAACAACTTTTCCATCCAACTCTACTTGTAAGCGGTGAATATAAAATCCAAATCTATCAATCTTTTGAATAAGATCATAATTTATGTGGACAAGATGTGTTAATGTTTACAACAAGCTATCCTTATGTTCACACAATATATCTGACATACTCCTGCAATAATGCACTATATCAAAAGAATAAGGATAGATAATTAAGAAGTCTTCATCACTCCATACTTCCTTTGCCAAGTTGTCATATTAAGAATAGTAGGGATACACTATCAAATTCCCAAAGAAAAACAAAAAAGAAAAACCTAAAAACTTCAACAATTATAATCAGTCAATCTACAATTGTGTTCTCGGTGGCAGCGCCAAAATTTTGATGTCACCCAAGATACCCGTTCTTAGAAGGATAAAATGGTCATTATCAAAATATAGTATCCCAATTAGGTTTGATATGCTCCCACAAGGAATATGTCAGATATCTTGCTTGAAATTGTTAAAATCACCAAGCAATGCAGAAAAGTAAAAAAGGGGGTATTTGTTGTAACTAACAAAAAGTAACAAGAATTTGATGCTTTTGGTTGTAAACAATCTATGACGGATACTAGTTTGCGTTCCTCCTGGCTTCTAACCTTGTATATTTATTGTGAACTATTAAACTAGTCTAATACATTGTATGCAGAAGCTGAAAAGTTACGTACCATTAATTGTCTTGTTTAATCATTGATGGATTTCACCCTTTACCTTTTGATTCTCAGGATGTCACATTACTAACCTTTATCCGTGATCCCAGTTAACGATCACCTTTTGAGTCTCAAGTTATTAGATAAAAGATAATTGTCTAACATGGATCATGCCTATTAGCCTAGATCAATAATTAATCTCCAAATTATAATTGTAAGCTTCTTTTTCTACTCCCTACCTTTCTTATAAAGCAAGTAGTTAACATAGATGGAATCTTAATGTTGACCACCACTAAGAATCAATAATAATGAAGAAAACCCAATACATGCAAGAATCTTTTTTCTAGAATAAATTGGAACTTCCTCTACTTTGATAATCCGCTAGGGTTCCCACAACCCTAGCTAAGGGAATTAGGCTCTCATAGTTATTAGATCATTCATGGAATTTATAAACAAAACCATACAATTAATCTCACGAAAACGAAAGAAGAAACTCCAAAGTCACAAACTGAACAAACAAAAAATAAGAACAAAAGAGTATATAGTGAGTAAACTTAGCCCCTAAAGGCATAACTATCTTTTAAGGGCCTATCTCTCTACTCTCTAGTATCTACTAACCAAAGTCTAATGGGTATTTATAGATTACAAGAAACCCTAGAATTCAAATTCTAAATAAAATATTAAAACATGACTAAACGTAAATAATAACGACTAAAAATATCATAGGAGTGTATGTAGTTTACGTGGAAACCCTAAGAAATGATTTTGAAATGATCAGGGAAAATTAAGGTTGGTAACTACTTACTAAGGTCACCTTCAGACCATAGGTACAACTTACGGACCGTAGGCGATCCTTGGTAAGTTCCCTGACCTCCAAAAGAGCTAAAAACTCTTTGGACTTCATGGTTCTGCAACCTATTCTGACACCTATGGTGCGTAGGTGCCCTTAGTAAGTTTTAGTGTCTTCTTTTTCCAACTCTTAATCCTCTGGACTTAATGTTTAATACCTACTTAGGCATCTACTTAAGTAAGTGGCACCTACTCCCTTAAGTTTCTCTGTAGGTCCCAAAACTTTAATTTTTAATCTTTTTCTTCCGTTTAGTATCCAAAACCTAGTTTCCTGCAAAGTCACTCCAAAAACACATCAATCCTACAAAATAGCTTTAAGTACATGCATATTCTCTAAATTTAAGCATCATAAGTGTTATTAATCCATATCACATCAATCTACAATAACCCAAACACCATTGGAACCACGAAAAGTGAGAGGCAACCCACCAACAAAATTCATGGTAATCTGTTCCCATTTCAACTTAGGAATGGGTAATCTTTGAGTCAAACCACCTAGTCACTGATGCTCGACCTTTACTTGCTGAAAACATAGGCAATGAGATACAAGGTCTGCCACATTACTCTTCATAGTACTCCACCGATAATGTTGTCTCAAATCTATATACATCTTTGTTATGCTGGGGTGAATGGAATATCTAGAGCCATGAACCTCATAGAGAATTAACTGAATCAAGTAGGCAGCCTGTGGAACATAAATGCATTCATCAAATCTCAAAACACCCTAGGAATTAGTGGTGACCCTCTCAGACTCACCACTCAACACCTGATCATGAATGACGCAAAGCTTACTATCCTCAAATTGACGATCCTGAATCTACTTAAATAGTGAGGATCTCGCCTCTACACTAGCCAAAGTCCTTCTAGGATCTAAAATATCAAGGCAAACCATCAAGTTAGCTAAGGATTAAATATCCAGTGCTAATGGTCTCAGAGAAATTTAAATGCAATTCAAGATACCCATACTTATTGCCTTCCGAATTAAAGTATATGCTATCATGTTTGCCTTACTCGGATGATACAAGATGGAAATATCATTATCCTTAAGCAAATCCATCCATTGATTTTGTCTAGAGTTAAGCTCCCTCTGGGTTATAAGATGATGAAAACTATGATGATTGATGAAAATCTCAAAATGCACGCTATACAGATAATGCCTCAAAATCTTAAGAGCAAAAACTACTACCACCAACTCTATGATATTAGTGGGGTAGTTTCACTCATGCACCTTAAACTTCCTATAACATAAGAAATAACACCACCCTGTTGTATCAATACACGACCCAAACTAACATCAGAAGCATCACAAAGCATGGTGAATTCCTCACCCTCTACAATAAAAGCTAAAATAGAAGCTGAATTATTGAAATCCTTGAGATTTCTAAATCTCAACTAACATTCCTCGAACCACCAAAAAGGAACCTTTTTTGAGTCTATTTTATCATAGGGGATTAAGCTGTGGGCCTCAGTCAGAGATGTAAGTCTATCATAATCATGAATTCCCTCAATCTTGGTTGGATCTACCATAATATTATTATTAGATACCACATGTCCAAGGAATGTCATCGACTCAAGCCAAAACTCACACATATAGAACATGGGAAAAAGCACATGGTCTCTCAAAGTTTGGAGCACAATCCTCAAATATTGCTCATACTCCTTTCTACTCCTCTAATTCACAAGGATGTCGTCAATGAACATAATGAAAAATAAAAACAAATAAGGTATCGATACTCAGTTCATTAAATCCATAAATGCGGCCTGGGAATTTTTCAACCAAAAAGACATCACTAAGAACTTGTAATGACCATAACAAGTCCTAAAGTCTATCTTCGGGATATCCTCAGCTCGAATCCGAAATGCAAGTGACCAAATCTCAAATTAATCTTAGAAATCACTTATGCACCGTGAATCTGGTCAAACAAATCATCAATGTAAGGCATATGATTATGGTTCTTCACCGTTATTTTATTAAGCTGCCTATAATCAATACACATAAGCATGGATCTATCTTTCTTCTTTACAAACAATGCAGGAGCTCCCCAAGGAGACTCACTTGGTCTAACAAAACCCTTACCAAGAAGA
>NW_025851437.1:30534-58456 GCF_002878395.1 Capsicum annuum
ATTGACTCCCGTGGGTGATTCCTAAGTAGTGGATCCAGTATTTATATCATGTATTATGATAGTTAGGGATATTGATACTTATGTTGAGCTTATTATTTCTTATATGGTGGATTTTTATGTGCTTCTTGGCATGGATTGGTTATCACACTAACATATGGTCATGGACTATTTTTCCAAGATCATTACCTTAGAATTACTTGGTTGACCCTCAGTCGTATGGTAAGGAGCGGTTAGCACGAGCCAAAGAGAATTATTTCTTATGCTCCTGCTAGGTGGCTTATTTACAGGGGTTACGAGTCATATCTCATTAATGTTTATTATACTAGTGTAGAGTTTGTCACCTGATTCTATTCCTATGGTTAGTGAGTTTCCTAATCTTTTCCCTACCAACCTACCTAGTATTCCCCTATTTATAAGAGTGAGTTTACCATTGATCTTTAGCCTGGCACCACGCATATTTCTATGGAACCTTATTGTATGTCTCCTGCTGATCTTAAGAAGGTGAATTCTAAGCTTTACGATCTTCTTGGTAAGGGTTTTGTTAGACCAAGTGAGTCTCCTTGGGGAGCTCCTGCATTGTTTGTAAAGAAGAAAGATAGATCCATGCTTATGTGTATTGATTATAGGCAGCTTAATAAAATAACGGTGAAGAACCATAATCATATGCCTTACATTGATGAATTGTTTGACCAGATTCACGGTGCATAAGTGATTTCTAAGATTAATTTGAGATTTGGTCACTTGCATTTAGGATTCGGGCTGAGGATATCCCGAAGATAGCCTTTAGGACTTGTTATGGTCATTACAAGTTCTTAGTGATATCTTTTTGGTTGAAAAATTCTCAGGCCACATTTATGGATTTAATGAACCGAGTATCCATACCTTATTTGTTTTTATTTTTCATTATGTTCATTGATGACATCCTTGTGAATTAGTGAAGTAGAAAGGATTATGAACAATATTTGAGGATTGTGCTCCAAACTTTGAGAGACCATGTGCTTTTTCCCATGTTCTATATGTGTGAGTTTTGGCTCGAGTCGATGACATTTCTTGGACATGTGGTATCTAATAATAATATTATGGTAGACCCAACCAAGATTGAGGGAATTCATGATTATGATAGACTTACATCTTTGACTGAGACCCACAGCTTAATCCCCTATGACAAAATAGACTCAAAAAAGGTTCCTTTTTGGTGGTTCGAGGAATGTTAGTTGAGATTTTGAAATCTCAAGGATTTCAATAATTCAGCTTCTATTTTAGCTTTTGTTGTTGAGGGTGAGGAATTCACCATGCTTTCTGATGCTTCTGATGTTAGTTTGGGTCGTGTATTGATACAACAGGGTGGTGTTATTGCTTATGTTCTAGGAAGTTTAAGGTGCATGAGTGCAACTACCCCACTAATATCATAGAGTTGGCGGTAGTAGTTTTTGCTCTTAAGATTTTGAGGCATTATCTGTATAGTGTGCATTCTGAGATTTTCATCAATCATCATAGTTTTCATCATCTTATAACCCAGAGGGAGCTTAACTCTAGACAAAATCGATGGATGGAGTTGCTTAAGGATAATGATATTTCCATCTTGTATCATCCGAGTAAGGCAAACATGATAGCAGATACTTTAATTCGGAAGGCAATAAGTATGGGTATCTTGAATTGCATTTAAATTTCTCTGAGACCATTAGCACTGGATATTTAATCCTTAGCTAACTTGATGGTTTGCCTTGATATTTTAGATCCTAGAAGGACTTTGGCTAGTGTAGAGGAGAGATCCTCACTATTTAAGTAGATTCAGGATCATCAATTTGAGGATAGTAAGCTTTGCATCATTCATGATCAGGTTTTGAGTGGTGAGTCTGAGAGGGTCACCACTAATTCCTAGGGTGTTTTGAGATTTGATGAATGCATTTATGTTCCACAGGCTGCCTACTTGATTCAGTTAATTCTCTATGAGGCTCATGGCTCTAGATATTCCATTCACCCCAGCATAACAAAGATGTATATAGATTTGAGACAACATTATCGGTGGAGTAGTATGAAGAGAAATATGGCAGACCTTGTATCTCATTGCCTATGTTTTCAGTAGGTAAAGGTTGAGCATCAGTGACTAGGTGGTTTGACTCAAAGATTACCCATTCCTAAGTAGAAATGGGAACAGATTACCATGGATTTTGTTGGTGGGTTGCCTCTCACTTTCCGTGGTACCAATGGTGTTTGGGATATTGTAGATTAATGTGATATGGATTAATAACACTTATGATGCTTAAATTTGGAGAATATGCATGTACTTAAAGCTATTTTGTAGGATTGATGTGTTTTTGGAGTGACTTTGCAGGAAACTAGGTTTTGGATACTAAACGGAAGAAAAAGATTAAAAATTAAAGTTTTGGGACCTACAGAGAAACTTATGGGAGTAGGTGACACTTACTTAAGTAGATGCCTAAGTAGGTATTAGAACATTAAGTCCAGAGGATTAAGAGTTGGAAAAAGAAGACACTAAAACTTACTAAGGGCACCTACGCACCATAGGTGTCAGAATAGGTTGCAGAACCATGAAGTCCAAAGAGTTTTTAGCTCTTTTGGAGGTCAGGGAACTTACCAAGGATCGCCTACGGTCCGTAAGTAGTACCTATGGTCTGAAGGTGACCTTAGTAAGTGGTTACCAACCTTAATTTTCCCTGATCATTTCAAAATCATTTCTTAGGGTTTCCACGTAAAATACATACGCTCCTATGATATTTTTAGTCGTTATTATGTACATTTAGTCATGTTTTAATATTTTATTTAGAATTTGAATTCTAGGGTTTCTTGTAATCTATAAATACCCATTAGACTTTGATTAGTAGATGCTAGAGAGTAGAGAGATAGGCCCTTAAAAGATAGTTTATGCCTTTGGGGGCTAAGTTTACTCACTATATACTCTTTTGTTCTTATTTTTTGTTTGTTATTCAGTTTGTGACTTTGGAGTTTCTTCTTTCGTTTTCGTGATATTAATTGTATGGTTTTGTTTATGAATTCCATGAATGATCTAATAACTATGAGAGGCTAATTCCCTTAGCTAGGGTTGTGGGAACCCTAGCGGATTATCAAAGTAGAGGAAGTTCCAATTTATTCTAGAAAAAGATTCTTGCATGTATTGGGTTTTCTTCATTATTATTGATTCTTAGTAGTGGTCAACATTAAGATTCCATCTGTATTAACTACTTGCTTTATAAGAAAGGTAGGGAGTAGAAAAAGAAGCTTACAATTATAATTTGGAGATTAATTATTGATATAGGCTAATCAGCATGATCCATGTTAGACAATTATCTTTTATCTAATAACTTGAGACTCAAAAGGTGATAGTTAACTGGGATCACGGATAAAGGTTAGTAATGTGACATCCTGAGAATCAAAAGGTAAAGGGTGAAATCCATCAATGAATAAACAAGACAATTAATGGTACATAACTTTTCAGCTTCTGCATACAATGTATTAGACTAGTTTAATAGTTCACAATAAATATACAAGGTTAGAAGCCAGGAGGAACGCAAACTAGTATCCGTCATAGATTGTTTACAACCAAAAGCGTCAAATTCTTGTTACTTTTTGTTAGTTACAGCAAATACCCCCTTTTTTACTTTTCTGCATTGCTTGGTGATTTTAACAATTTCAAGCAAGATATCTGACATATTCCTTGTGGGAGCATATCAAACCTAATTGGGATACTATATTTTGATAATGACCATTTTATCCTTCTAAGAACGGGTAGCTTGGGTGACATCAAAATTTTGGCGCTGCCACCGAGAACACAATTGTAGATTGACTGATTATAATTGTTGAAGTTTTCAGGTTTTTCTTTTTTGTTTTTCTTTGGGAATTTGATAGTGTATCCCAACTCTTCTTAATATGACAACTTGGCAAAGGAAGTATGGAGTGATGAAGACTTCTTAATTATCTATCCTTATTCTTTTGATATAGTGCATTATTGCAGGAGTATGTCAGATATATTGTGTGAACATAAGGATAGCTTGTTGTAAACATTAACAAATCTTGTCCACAGAAATCATGATCTTATTCAAAAGATTGATAGATTTGGCTTTTATATTCACCGCTTACAAGTAAAGTTGGATGGAAAAGTTGTTGCATATAATACTTAACAACATAGTTATGGGTGGTGTGAGACTGAAAAATTTTTGAGAAGCCAACTTGAGGAGCTAAAATTGAAGGAGTCTAAAATTTCTTATACTCTTATGGATAGTATCACTCTTAAGGAGATCATACTAGAGTTATGTAGAGATGTAGAGAAGAATGTAATTTCTTAGTTGGGGAGAATTGTATCTCATTCAAAGAATTTTCCCACATTGTTTTTGGACAGTTAGATCTTGATTGAGCCATCCGAACCCAAAGATAAGTGCAAGAATGAGGAAAAATATGTCTATATTCTTAGTTTTTTTCAATCAGAAATAAAGAATTACATTACTCCCATAAGACACAAGAAGTACATCATGCCTCATCTACAACTTAGGTTTTTTTATTTCTATACCACCACCCCTTTGCCATAATGAGAAATCATAAAAAACAATTTGGGGTGCATTTCATAAGTTCAAAGTGGAAAGATAAAAATGAAGGCCAACTATTCATCTACCTTGACGAAGTTTGAGTAATCAAGGTACCCATGGGCTTGTTTGTGAATCTGAGTAATCAACCAAGCCTTGTCATGTTGCGATGTTTAAATAGGCACCTCTTAGGAGGCAACCCAAGGTATTTTGTTTTTTATATTTGTGATATTATGATTGACGTCGGATCTGCGCACCTATGGTGCCGCAGGTATGTTTCTAACTCTCTTGCTTTGTAGTGGCCCAATGCATTGGGGACAATGCATGTTTTAAGTTGAGGGTGGGGATGCTTGTGGATCTTGATTTTCTCTTAGGGTTTTTATTGTTGTGCCTCGTTTCCCTAGTCTCCTGTTCTAAGTAAAGCCTATATGTTTAGGCGTATTGTGTTTTATTTTTTCATGTTTTGTGTTTAAATAGTAAAAATTAGTATCTAAGGAAATTTATATGTTTTTTTTTATTTTTGAGAAAAAATGATAACCCTTCAACAATTTGTTTTAGAACTGTGTGATATAAATATATATGTGACCATTGTGGATCTTGTTATGGCATTAGGATTAGGGGTATGATAATTCGTGCTAACAATAGTAGTAACTGGATAGGTTATAGCTTGTGATATAACCCTGTGCCACGTGAGTTTGAGATACTACTTAGTTCCCTTTATGTGTTTAATCCAGAACATGCCTGATTAGTCTTGCCTAGACTTTTGGATAGTCGGTTAGGAACGAATCATTGGTCATTTTTTATATTAGTCCACTTTTAGCCTAAATAACCTTCCATTGGTGAATAAGTATCCTTTAATCCCTATTTTGAGCCTTATAACCAATTTTTCTTGTTACACATTTCAACTTTCCATTTGTGTTACAATGAATCTATTAGCCCTGGTCCTTCTTGGACATTGTGCACCTCAACTCGGGAAAATTGCATAAGTTGAGGGGAAAACCATTCACAGTTTAGGATCATTCATCTATTCCTGTGCCATCTTATACTAGTTCCCCTTCACCTAGAACTAGGTATGATCAATTGGGCAATACTTTGAATTCTAGATCCCAAAATAGTATAGTTGGGAGGCCCAATTTCCCAACATGTGCAAAGTGTGGCAGAACCCATCCTAATGAGTGTTTGGTGGGTAAAAAGGGTTGTTAAGGTAGTGGTAAGATGGGACACAGAGTCAAGGAGTTCACATATGCTTAGAAGGAAAGTAGAGATACTCAAGTCCAGACTCAGGCTACAAGTGCAAAACCTCAGCCAAGCCACCTGACAGTGCCCAAGCGCACACACAAGTGTACGTGGTTTTATCAAGTAGTAATGATCCAATTAGGTTATATAAGCTATCTTCCCAACCTCTAATCCTTTACATAAGTGGAACCTTACAACTATATCGCTGAGCGGCGATGTAATGATCCAATTAGGTTATGTAAGCTATCTTCCTACATTTTAATCAAGTAAGGAATCTTAGTACATCCCTCTCTAAGCGCACTAATACATCCCATTTTTACAACTAAAACCAATCTCCAACAACCAAATTAGACCTTTTCATCCACCCATATCTTTTTGTTTTGCCCCATCTCTTTTAAGTATTTTTATAAACACATGGTGGGCGTATTGTTTATTCCTTCAAGATTCACTTTTTCTCATTTTTCACGAACTTGGAAATATTTCTAGCATAAATTATATCACACTCATCCACCACACATCAATTATCAACACCAATAATTATTACCTTGGGGCATCAAATTCACCTTTTCTTCTTCAATTTCTCAAACTCCTTACTAATTCAATTTTTTATTAAAGCACTTTGAAGCTTTTTAGATTAAATTATAGTCTGTCAAAGAAGGGAATTAGGCTACATATGAGTCTACCAAAGGAAAAGCAAAAATGCTCAATGGGGTTTAACTAGGATAATGCACAAGGGTAGGTAAAAAGGGTATAAAGCAAAGCTATCAGAAAAATGCCTAAATCATCTCCTAAACCCACATTCTTTATTTCGCTTCACACACACCGGGCAAGTTCTAGACATCACATGTAGCAAAGAATATACAAATACCTCACACCACAGATGGCATACACTCAACTCAATAGGATCATCATACACTCCCAACCAAATAACAACATAAATTCAAATTTAGGCCAACAAGTACAAGAGTCACAAACATAAGCCTAAAAGTCTCAAATGTAGCAATTCATTCAATCAACATTCTTTTACCAATAAACCACTTGCATCACGCAATCAAAAGTAGCACCAACAAGAATATCTTACACAATTTTTTTAGAATTGAGCTAAAATTTGGGAATTTCCCCACCCTACACTTAAAATTCTACTTTGTCCCCAAAGTGAATTTAAAAGTAAAATGATAGAAATACTTCCTGAGGCCTCTAGGCCTAGCTAATAGCATCTTCACATAAAGAAGATCCATGGGACCCCACCTCATTCTTTTCTATGCTTCAAGCTCAAGTTTATGGTATTCAAACTTTTCATTAAACTGTGACTCAACTAAAAACAAAAACTATGTGAAATAAAAACTATGAAAAACTAAAAAGAAAACATACCTTAGCTTGGGTTGCCTCCCAATAAGCACCTAATTTAGTGTTTCGGCACGACCCAATCAAATTTTTCCTCCACCTTGAGGATATAAATTTCACTTCCAACATCACATCCATCTTCATTCCTCGATCATAAGGAGGTGGTACAACAATTAAGGAATCGAGTAATGAAATATGAATGGTAAACCACTCAGCCTTTAAGTGAGGTATGTTTTTGTGTTGCTTAACCAGCGTAAAATCAAGAATATAGGATTCTTGTTCCTTATCTTTACACTTTTCTACTATTTTAAATGATTTCACAGACAAGACATCATCTAAACATAATGTAGAAAAGTGCTTCGAATGCGGCCCAACTAATCCTACTTCAAAATTTACACAATCCACAACACTTTCACTTTTATTCATCTTTTTCACTTTCAGTCTCAAGATAAAAATGATAATCGAGTGGCTATGATTCTTGTGTTTGCTCCACAAATTGGCTAATGTCCTCTTCATATATTTATTTTCTTAGCCACTATAGACATTGTGGAAGTGGTGTATCCTTAATAATTTCCAAAAGATCAGCTTTCAAGTTGTAACACCCTGAATCTGGTACCCGGAATGCTACACGGTGCTCATGACTCTGAAGGACCACAAGCTAACTCATGACTGATATTTGTGCCTGTAGAATGCAGAAACATAAATTGAAAGGCCATAAGGTTCAAAATGTAACATAATATCCGATAAAATATAACAACTAGAATGGGGTATAAATGCACAAAATAAAAACTACCTAAACGTACTATAGTCTAAAAAGCCTCTAAAACATAACTGTCTGAATAATAATATGATGGGACATGTCCCCAACTTACTCCAACTAATAAACTAATTAATGAGATAATAAAGAAATGATTATGTCCTCGAAAGATGAGGACTCACTGCTAACTCTGACTGTAGAGACTGGAATGCTATTGATGCTCTGGAGCTCATGCTTTTAAACCTATGGTATAAGACACCATAGTGCAAATGCGTCAGTACTTTGAATATACTGGCATGCATATAAGGTAGGCCGAATGCAAAGAGTTTACATGTGTGATCTGTACTAACGGAATGAATAATATGAATGTGAGAATAAATGCATGAATACATAATAACTATAACCAGGGTTGTGATAACATGATCACTTAATCTAAGTACTGATAACATAAGATACTCATAACTATAAATAAAATAACCGATACTGAGTGACTATACCTAATAGTCTAGTTTTTGATGGAACTAGCTGAGTTCCGCACTATTCTGAGTTGACGGTATCTGAGAGCCCTGAATTTTGTAGAACTATCTGAGTTCTATTACTAAGACTAAATAACTATATTTGACAGTCTTAATTCTATAAATGAAACTGTGGGAGGTAATCATCTAACCGACATACCATGAAACTAAACTGGTAAGGTCCAACTTATAACCCTAGTTGGAAGGGTGTCAATACCATGCTATGAGTAAAGACTAGCCGTGAGTATACCCTTTCTGACAGGAAGCTCTTCCATCACCCCCTCCTGGTAGGTAACCCAAATAAGATGTATAAGTCCCTAAATGCTTAGGGTACATCTCAACCTATGATGGCTACATAGTTCTGGAACACAATAATTGCTTCTAAGGATCACACCCTCCACTAAATAACAGGTGATTCCCCATTCTTCGGTTCACTTGGTGCTGAATCCTACTCCCAACTTAATAGACACTAAACTGATTGACAGAACTAAACTGATACTAATGGTATTGTTAAGTGGGGTAAAACTAAGTTCACTAATTTCGTTGACTGACGAAATACTACTGAGATTTGAGGACTGACTGAGAGTACTAAAGTTACTGAGATTTATAGGAAATACTGAGGTTACAAAGATTACTGAGTATTGAGATCACTGAGATTACTGAACTACTGAGATTATTGAGATTTATGAGATTTCTGGGTTTTCCTGAGTCATATGACTGATTGGGTTTTATGGATCATGGCTTGACTGAGAGTATTGTGAAAATATGACATTAGCTCTAGGCACACAGCTAAATTGTCGGGTACAAGTACCCCTAGGACTTTATGGAAAGAAACTGACAAAGCATGACTTTCTTGAATACGTGACTAATTTCAACAATCCATAGTTCATTGATTAAGACATTTCATCAAACACTTGACATGCATGAACTTGTACACGAAAGGGGATTACATATTATTATACTAGTATGGTACTTTTCCTTTGCGTAGGCATTTAATCAAACACAGGGAGAGCATGCTATGGTTATACAATAATCAAAACATCTAATAATCATGGATACATTAATCAACTTGTAAATTAAAGGGGGGTTATCATGGTTATTATGAAAATCTTCATATACTATGGTCAATTAATGGAATACGTAATTTAAAACATGAATCAAAATCCCACATCATCATGAACATGAATTTCAATTCAATTTAAATCATGAACATTCATCAATACACAAATCTTGGATTTTGAAAAGAGATTCTTGAGCTTCATGGGTGAAAGTGAGCCATGAATCAACATATGAAATACCTTGATTGTGACTTTCTTAAAGTTCTTAGACCTGAAGAACTCAAATTTCTTGGTTTCTTGAAGAAGGATTTGGATCTTGTTCTTGGGGATTATCTTTGAGAGAAAACCCTAATTTGATATTGTGAATGAATAATGAACTTATGAGCCTTGGTCTGATATAATTAGGGGTTAAAATGGATGGAAAAAGACCCAAATACCCTTTAAAAATAACTTAAAATTCTCTGAATAGGACTTGTGATGGCTTTTGCAAAAGTTTGTCACTTCCTCGATGGTCCAGCATTTCGATCATTGTATGTGGACCAAAATACAGATTCCCTGCCTTATAGCGACCGCTTAAGCGATGGTCCATCGCAAGTTCGATGGTTAGTCAACCTATCTATCGTACCTTATCCAAAAGTTTGACTCGCTGCCTTGGCTGCGATGGTCTAAGCAATGGTCCATCGCTAGATCGATGGTCCATCAAAATGGCCGGATAGCTCTAAGTAAAATGTCCATAACATTTTACCCCGATACCGGATTTTGACAAAATTAGTATCATTGGAAAGCTAATTTAATTTTTCACATGATAAAAGGTGAAGATATTTAAAATTCCATGTCTACAAAAATAGATTCATATTTTAAAGTAATTTTCTAACATTCTTGGGATGATTTCAAACTAGGTAAAAGTATGGGGTATTATAATATCCCCTTTAAGAAAAATTTTCCTCGAATGATACTGAGTGAGAGGGGAGAAAATAAACTAACATACATACTAAACATGAATGACTAAAACATGATTTCATGACTGACATGACTGGTAATTGAATATATCATATCGAACATGCATATCAGATGCATGTATAACTAATTCTTGAATGCATGACTGAGTGTCATGATAAACTGAGTTTTTCTCGAAATGAAAATGCATATCTGATGCATAATTACATGACTAAACTTATATATGAATACATGACTGAATATGCAAGAGTACTTAGTACCAAGTTTGTAATGGAGATCTTAGCATTAACTGAATACCAAGTTTGTAATGAAAATTTGAACATGGAACTGATTAAGTTCAAGAAAACTGTTACATAAACTAAAAAGTACTGATGAACCCATGATTATGCCAGAAGTATGCATGAATGGGAACCTAAGAACATGACTAAGACTGAAGCATGATATATAAACTGAATTTCTAAACTAAACTAAGCCTCTAAATACAATCCTCACAAATGAGATTAGAACTTGGGAGTCAACTTATAAGTACCCACTACACCAATCTGGATCTATTTCGAGAAAAGAGAATAGGATGTTTAAGTCATAAAAGTTCAGGGGATTATAGCATATCTCCCCCTTGGGATACTAGGTCCCTCTAGGAATACTGACTTGGCTGAGCTACTAAGGAAACTGAGGCGATGTGCAAGGCTCCTAGGAACTGATTCTTGACTTATTATCTGAGATATGAAACTAAGGCCTGATACATGAACTGAACTGAGCTTGCATATACATGATTGGTTCATCTTATAGTAATTTCATTCATAAGATTTCGGGTATAGAGAATAGATGGAAAGATAGGAAATCAAACTATACAAACTTGTCTATCTGAGACTAAAACATGCTAAAAACCTATAATCGACTGGAGCCTTTCCTTAACACTCTTTCTATAGAGCTTTAATGGATTTAGGGCACAAGGAAATCTTGGCGTGGTCTAAACAAGACAACTGAATAGGAAATATCATTGCCTGGCTAAAATTCAGTAAGATAGGTTAAGACCTACAAATACTATTTAAGATGAAATGACTAAGATTCTTGCATTACAACTGAGACTACTGAAAAAATTCATATGGGCGTTGAGCACGAATGCACAAACATACTGACCTATCTGATTAACTGAATAACTGATAGCTGAATACTAGGCATGTGAGACTGGTTTGTACTTAGTTCAAATAACTGGACTAAGGCTATTGAATATTATGCATAGGAGGTAATAATTGACTAGATAACATGAGGTAACTGAGCATGAATGAGCAAAACTATATCACCTCAAGAATGAAAGGCTAGGCGTCTAGCATAATTTAGATATATTTTATAGACTCACGTACGCGTTGGTCAAGCAAGACTGGAACTGAATTGGGTTTCTAATCTGATTACTAAACTGAATTTGGCATTATAACTAAGACTGTAGTAGAGACTATGACTAAGTCTGTAATGAAAACTCAAACAGGTACCGAATGCTAGTAACTGAGGTTGATACTGATACTAAAGTACTGAATCCAAATGGCTAAGTAACTTATAACGGATAGCCATGGTCCTGTAGGAATATCTGAGTTATTTATAGAATATCAATTACTAAACTGATGTTGTAACTGAGGAATGAGGGATAAAAATGTCATAGATTTATTAAGGAATCTAAAGTAAGAGTATACATAACATAAGCTGAGTTTGGCTAATCACTAGGGGAGAAGAATAAGTCATGCGAGCTGGACATACTGTAAAACATGATATGAGTACATAAGTCATAAGTTTCATGACCTGAGTCAGGAATTTCTGTGTTCATGGGACATGATTTGTAACACTGAGTGAACTTGAATTCCTCATACTAGGATCTTGAAATACATACTATTCCATGAGAAGCATACAGATACAATCTATATTCGTGGAACTGAAATGGGTAGAATGCGTAAATATCATGATGACTATAGTACAAAACTTTTCACTAAGGCAAGAATAGGTCAAAAATCATCTTCATTTACTGATTATCTACACATACTGGAACTATAAGTAGAATCTTAAGGCTTGACTTTCTGACCCCAAAATTTAACTACTATGCAAGGTTTCAAAAGAAAAAAAACTCATGAATCTAAGGAAGCGTGAACATGTAAATAAGGGATCTGTAACATACCAGTAACTGTATGAGGAGGACTTTTTTGATTCTATCGGGACCGAAGTGCATAGAGTCTATTTGGGTGTTGCCCACTAATAGCACTAGAATTTGCACCCTGCTATTTCAAGCGATCGAACTGAGCTAAAGAACGACTATGCTGACTTCAAGGATTGGGTTTAGGAAAATCTCAAACTTCATGACCTACTTTGCCACATCCAAAATACATATTAATGCCGGCTTTACATACCCCCTTATGATACTTACCATACTTTTTGCAAAATGGATGAGTAAAAATCCTGTTCTCACTACCCTGGGCCTTGGAGCCTGGTGTACTAGATTAAGCGGGAACTGGGACTGAAAATTTCTTACTATATTGAGAGCACCCTGCAACCTTGGTCGAGAAAAACTATAACTACCTCTTCTAGCCCTCTTATTTCCTCTCTTCTTCTTCTTAAGCTTTTGTTCCTCCATCTGTTGGGCATAGACCATAAGCCAAGATATATCCATATCTCTAATTAACATCATAGTTTTTCACTCCTTAACCACTCTTCCTGACACCCCGGATACAAACTTACTCATTTTGGATCTACTATCTACAACTACATAGGGAGCATACCTGGCTAAGTGAATGAACTTAAGGGAGTGTTATTTAACACTTATAGTACCTTGTCTAAGATTTATAAACTTTAACACTTTGGCTTCATCTACTTTAGGATAAAGAATCTATCTAAGAAGGTCATAGCAAACTCTTCCCACTCTGTGGGCTCTATATTTGTACCCCTATCTACCTTCCACTGCTTATACCATGTATGGAACCTGGTCTAGGAACTCCTATGGATCCTCTTCGGACTTAGAACCAGTGAATAGGGCAGAATTCATTTGAGTAAAGTCCCAAATCCTTTCTATAGTAGCATTGGCCCTATGTTGGATGGAATGGTGGCTGGATGTTCATTCTGAGTTGTGACTGAATGAGGTAGAGAAGTGAATGTAGTCTGGAATTATACATAAGAGACGTGCTCATCTAGAGGACCTGAATAGATGGGCTGAGGAGCTAACTGATTTCCATTTCCCCCTTTGCTAGCCCTTTTGGGAGGCATGATCTATAAATGAAGGGAAGAAGCAGATTAGACTAAGAGTTTAACTGGAGCTTATACTCACTAGCACGACATGAATACTAAAAGAAGGGAAACTATTCCTAAAATACTTCACAGCCTCCTATACATAAGTGTGGTGCACAACACACCCATTCACAAGACTCTACTAGATGCAGCTTTCAAACTTCCTAGGACTCTGTTAAACCTATCTCTGATACCAAGTTTGTAACGCCTCATATCAGGTACCCAAAATGCTACATGGTGCTCATGACCTCAAAGGACAACAAGCTAACCAATGATCGATATCTGTGCCTATATACTGCATGATATACTGTATAATGTGGAAATATGAACTAAAAGTCCATAAGGTTTAAACTATAACATAATATCCGATAAAATATAACATCTAGGATAGGGTATAAATGCCCAAAACAAAATTTTCTAAACATACTATAGTCTGAAAAGCCTCTAAAACATAACTGTCTGAATTAGGAGATGATACGACATGTCCCTAACTAACTCTAACTAATAAACTAATTAATGAGATAATAAAGAAATGATCATGTCCTTAAAAGATGAGGACTCACTTCTAACTCTAATAGTGGATACTTGAATTCTATTGATGCTCTAGATCTCGTGCTTCTGAACCTATGGTATAAGGCACCATAACCCAAATACATCAGTACTTTGAATATACTGGTATACATGTGAGGTAGGCTGAATGCAAAGGGTTTTAATGCATGATCTATACTAACTGACTGAATAATATGAATGTCAGAATACATGTATGAATGAATAATAACTGTAACTAGGGTTATGATAACATGATTACTGAGTCTCAGTACTGATAACGTGAGATACTATTATTTGTATAACTAAAATAACTAATACTAAGCGACTGTACCTGACAGTCTAGTTTATAATGGAACTAGCTGATTTCCGCACTATTCTGAGTTTACTGCATCTAACAACATTGAATTTTGTAGAACTATCTAATTTCTATTACTGACAGTGAATGACTGTATCTGACAACCCTAAATATACAACTGAAACTATGGGAGGTAATCATCTAACCAACATGCCCCAAAACTAAACTGGTGGGGTCCAACTTTTAACCCCAACTGGAAGGGTGTCAATATTGTGCCATGGGTAAAGACTAGCTGTGAGTATACCATCTCTGACAAGGATCTCTTCCATCAACCCCTCCAGTTAGGTAACCCAAATGAGATGTATAAGTCCCTAAACGCGTAGGGTGCATCTCAACCTACGCTGGCTTCGTAGTTCTGGAACACAAGGATTGCTTCTAAGGATCACACCCTCCACTGAATAATAGGTGAGTCCCAATTGTTGAGTTTACTTGGTGCTGAATCCTACTCCTAATTGAATAGACACTGAACTGATTAACCGAACTAATCTGATACTAATGGTTTTATTTAGCGGGGCTAAATCGAGTTCACTGTGTTCCATTGACTCACAAAATACTACTGAGATCTGGGAATAACTAAGAGTACTAAAGTTACTAAGATTTACTAGGAATATAGAGGTTACCAAGATTACTAAGTACTGAGATCACAGAGATTACTGAACTACTGAGATTACTGAGATTTCTGAGATTTCTGGATTTTCCTGAGTCACATGACTGAATGGTTTCTATGGATCATGGCTTGACTGAGAGTATCATGAAATCATGACACTGGCTCTAGGCACACAGCTAAATTGTTGAGTACAATTACCCCTAGGGATAGATGGAAATAAACTGACAAAGCATGACTTTCTTGAATACATGACTAACATCAAAAATCCGTAGTTCATTGATTAAGACATTTCATCAAACACTTGACATGCATGAACTGGTACATGAATGGGATTACATATAATTATACTATTATGGCACTTTTCCTTCGCATAGGTATTTAAACAAACACAGAGGGAGCATGTTATAGTTATACAATCATCAACATATCTAATAATCATGGATACATTAATCAACTTGTAAATTGAATAGGGTTTATCGTGGTTATTATGCATATCTTCATATACTAGGGTCAATTATTAGAATATGTAATTTAAAACATGAACCAAAACCCCACAACATAATGAACATGCACTCGTTGAACGGGACCTCTGATGGCTTATGCGACGGTTAGTCACTGACTTGATGGTCCATCGTTTTGATCATCGTACGTGGACAAAAAAAAGACCACTGCCTTATAATAATGGCTTGATGGTCTGTCGCAAGTTCACTGGTCTATCAACCTGTTTGTCACACCTTATCTAGAAGTTTGAATCACCACCTTGTCTTCGATGGCTTGGGCGACAGTCCGTCAACCTGGTCATCGTACCCAGACGATTTTGATAGCTCTGAGTAAAACATCCACATCTTTCTACTCTATTACTGGATTTGGACGAGTTTGGTATCGTTGGAAACCTAATTAAATTTTTCATATGATAAAAAGTGAAAATATTAAAAATTCCATATGTACAAAAATGGATTCATATTTCAAAGTAAGTTTCTAACATTCTTGGGACAATTTCAAGCTAGGTAAAGTACGAGGTATTGCAATATATCTCCCTTGAGAACATTCATCCTCGAATGAGACTGAGTAAGAGGGGAGAAAATAAACTAACATGAATACTGAACATGAATGACTGGAACATGATCTCATGACTAACATGACTGGTAACTGATATATCATACCGAACATGCATATCTAATGCATATGTAACTGATTCATGAATGCATGACTGAGTGTCATGATGAACTGAGTTTCTCAAAATAAGAATTCATATCTGATGCATAATTACATAATTGAACTGATATATGAATGCATAACTAAATATGCAGGAGTACTTAGTACCAAGTTTGTAATGGAGATCTGAGCATGAACTGAATACCAAGTTTGTAATAGTAATTTGAACATGGAACTAAGTAAGTTCAAGAAAACTATTACGTAAACTAAAAAGTTCTAACGAACCCATGATTATTCTAGAAGTATGCATGAATGGAAACCTAAGAACATGACTGAGACTGAAACATGATATATAAACTAAATTTTGTGAACTAAATGAGCCCCTAAATACATGGATCACGACTGAGATTGGAACTTGGGATTCAACTTATAAGTACCCTCTACTCTAATCTGGATCTATTTCAAGAAAAGGGAGTGGGATGTTTAAGTTATGAAAGTTCTGGAGATTATAACGCATCTCCCCCTTGGGATACTAGGTCCGTCTGGGAATACAAAATTGGTTGAGCTACTAAGGGAAACTGAGGCAATGCGTAAGGCACCTAAGAACTGATTCTTGACTAATTATCTGAGACCTAAAACTAAGGTCTGATACATGAACTGAGCTGAGATTTCATATACATGATTGGTTCATCTTAGAATAGTTTCATTCATGAGATTTTGGGGAGAGAGAATTGATGAAAAGATAAAAAAACTAAACTGTACGAACTTGTCTGTTTGAGACTAACACGTGTTGAAAACCTATGGTCGACTGAAGCCTTTCCTTAACACTCTTTCTATAGAGCTATGATGTCTTTAGGGCACAAGGAAATTTTGGTGTGGCCTAAACAAGATAGCTGAATAGGAAAAATCATTGCCTGGCTAAAAGTCGATAAGATCGGTTAAGACCTACAAACACTATTTAAGATGAAATGACTAAGATTCTTGCACTGCAACTAAGACTACTGAAAAGATTCACATGGGCATATAGCATGAATGTACAAACATACTGACTTATCTAATTAATTGAATAACAAATAGCTGAATACTGGGCATGTGAGACTATTCTATACTTAGTCCGAATAACTGGACTGAGGCTATAGAATATTATGCATAGGAGGTAGGATTGACTGGATAACATGAGGTAATTGAGCATTAATGATAAAAACTTTATCACCTCAAGAAGGCAAGTCTAGGCGTCTAGCATAATTTGGATATATTTTGTAGGTTGACGTACTAAAATACTTCTAAATATGTAACTAATAGTTGTAGCATTGGTTAAGTAAGTCTAGAACTGAACTGAGTTTGTAATCTGATTACTAAATAAGCTAGCATTATAACTAAAACTGTAGTAGAAACTGTAACTAAGTTTATAATTGAGACTCATACAGGTATCGAATGCTAGTAACTGAGGCGGATTCTAATACTAAAGTACTAAACCCTATTGGCTAAGTAACGTATAATGGATAGCCATGGTCCCATAGGAATATCTGAGTCCTTTATATAATATCAATTACTAAACTGATGTTGTAACATAGGACTAAGGGACAAAACATCAACGTCACAGATTAATCGAGGAATCTAAACTAAGGGTATACATGGCATAAGCTGAGTTAGGCTAATCACTAGGAGAGGAGCATGAGTTATGTGGGCTGGATATACTGTAAAACATGACATGAGCACATAAGTTATGAGCTGTATGACCTGAGTCTGGAATTTCTATGTTCATAGGACATGATTTTTAACACTGACTAAACTAGAATTTCGCATACTAGGAACTTGAAATACAATCTATTCTATGCGAAACGTGCAGATAGAAGTTGTATTCGTGGAACTGAAATAGGTAGCATGCATAAATATTATGTTGACTATAGTATGAAACTTTACACTAAGACAGGAATGGGTCGAAAATCATCTTCCCTTACTTATTATCTACAAATACTGTAACTATAACTAGAATCTGAGGGCTTGACTTTCTGACCCCAAATTTAACTGTTATACAAGGTTTCAAAATTAAAAAAAAAACTCATGAATCTGAAGAATCTCAATAAATGAGGGATCTATAACATACCAGTAACTGCATCAGGAGGACTTTTTTGATTCTATCGGGACTGAAGTACATACAGTTTGTTTGGGCATTACACACTGATAGAACTAGAATTAGCACCCTTCAATTTTAGGTGATCGGACTGAGTTGAAGAATGACCATGCTGAATTTGTGGATCGAGTTTAGGACAATGTCAGACTTTATCACCTACTTTACCACTTTTGAAACACATATTACTGCTGGCTCTACACACCTTCTAATGATACTTACCACACTCTTTGTAAAATGGATGAGTAAAAATCCTTCTCTCACTACCCTGGGCCTTGGAGCCTGGTGTACTACCTAAAGGGGAACTGGGACTATAAATTTCTGACTATGCTGAGAACGGTTACCACCGTGCAACCTTGGTTGAGAAAAACTATAACTACCTATTTTTGCCCTTTTATTTTCTCTCTCCCTCTTCTTAAGATTCTATTCCTCCATCTATTGGGCATAGACCATAAGCATAGATATGTCCATATCGCTAATCAATATTGTAGTCCTTCACTCCTTAACCACTCTACCTAATATCCCTAACATAAACTTACTCATTCTGGATCTGCTATCTGCTACTATATGGGGGGCATACCTGGTTAACTGAGTGAAGTTAAGGAAGTATTCTTTCACACTCATGGTGCCTTGTAAGAGATTTATGAACTCTAACACTTTGGCTTCTATTTTCTCTAGGGGAAAGAATATATCTAAGAAGGTCGTAGCATACTCTTCCCACTCTATGGGCTCTGTATCTATTCCCTTGTCTACCTTCCATTGCTTATACCTTGAATTGGCTACGTCTTGTAGCTTATAGGTGGATAACTTTACTCTCTAACTAGAAGTCACTCCCATGATGTCTGTGATTTTCTGAACCTGGACTAGGAACTCATATGGATCCACTTCAGACATAGAACCGATGAATAGGGGAGGATTCATTCATGTAAAGTCCCAAATCATGGACACAATAGCATTGGCCTCTGTGTTGGCTGGAATGGTGGTTGGCAATTTATTATGATTTGTGACTGAATAAACTAGAGTAGTGGATACATACCTAAATTCTGCATAAGATATGTGCTCATCCAGAGGACCTGGCTGGATGGGCTGAGGTGCTAACTGATTTTCATTTCTGACATCGTTAGCCCTTTTTGGAAGCATGATCAGTAAATAAAGGGAAGAAGGGGATTATACTGAGAGTTTAACTGGAGGGTATGCTCACTGGCATAACATAACTACTAAAAGAAGGGAAATTGTTCGTAAAACATCTCATAACCTCCTGCACATAAGTGTGGTGCACAACACACCTATGCACAAGACTCTACTACATGCGGCTTTTAGACTTCCTAAGACTCTATTGAACCAGTCTCTAATACCAAGTTTTAACAGCCCGAATATGGTACTCGGAATGCTACACGTGCTCATGACCCTAAAGGACCACAAGCAAACCCATGACTGATATCTGTGTCTGTATACTTCATGATATACTATATAATACAGAAACATAAACTTAAAAGCCATAATGTTCAAATTGTGACATAATATTTGATAAAATATAACATCTGGGATATGGTATAAATGCCTAAAATAAAACTTTCTAAACATACTATAGTCTGAACAGGCTCTAAACCATAACTATCTAAATAAGGAGATGATGGGACATGTCCCCAACTAACTCTAACTAATAAAATAATTAATAATATAGTAAAGAAATGATCATGTCCTCAAAAGATGAGGACTTACTGCTAACTCTGACTGTGAAGATTGGAATACTACTGATGCTCTGGAAGTCGTGCTTCTAAACCTATGGTATAAGATACCATAGCGCAAATGCTTCAGTACTTTGAATGTACTGGTATGTATGTGAGGTAGGATGAATGCAAAAAGTTTACATACTTGATTTATACTAACTGACTGAATAATATGAACATGAAAATACATGCATGAATACATAATAACTATAACTAGGGTCGTGATAACATGATTACTAAATCCGAGTACCGATAGCATGATGTACTGATAATTGTATAACTAAAATAATTGGTACTGAGCGACTGTACCTGACAGTCTAGTTTCTGATGGAACTATCTGAGTTCCGTACTATTCTGAGTCTACTGTATCTGACATCTCTGAATTTTGCAGAACTATCTGAGTTCTATTAATGAGACTAAATGACTGTATCTGATAGTCCTAATTCTATAACTGAAACTGTGGGAGGTAATTATCCAACCGACATACCCCAAACTAAATTAGTGGGGTCTAACCTGTAACCCTAGCTGGAAGTGTGTCAATACTGTGCTATGAGTAAAGACTAGTTGTAAGTATACCCTCTCTGACAGAGTGCTCTTCCATTAACCCCTCCTAGTAGGTAACCCAAATGAGATGTATAATTCTTTTAATACGTAGGGTGCATCTCAACCTACGTTAACTACGTAGTCTGGAACACAAGGATTGTTTTTAACGATCACACCGTTTACTTAATAATAGGTGATTCCCCATTATGGGATTCACTAGATGCTAAATCCTACTCCTAACTAAATAGATACTGAACTGATTAACCTAACTGAACTGATACTAATGGTATTGTTTAGTGGGGCTAAACTGAGTTTACTAAGTTTTAATGACTGACGGAATGCTACTGAGATCTGAGAACTGACTGAGAGTATAGAAGTTATTGAAATTTACTGGGAATACTGAGGTTACCAAGATTACTGTTTACTGAGATCAATGAGACTACTGAACTACTAAAATTTCTGAGATTTTTGGATTTTCCTGAGTCACATGACTAACTGGGTTCTATGGATCATGGCTTGACTGAGAGTATCCTAAAAATATGACATTGGCTCTAAGCACACAGCTAAATTGTCAGGAACAAGTACCCTTAGGACTCGATGGAAAGAAACTGACAAAGTATGACTTTCTTGAATACATGACTAACATCAACAATCCGCAGTTCATTGACTAAGATATTTCATAAAACATTTGACATGCATGAACCTGTACATGAATGTGGATTACATATTATTATTCTAGTATGGCACTTTTCCTTTTCATAGGCATTTAATCAAACACAAGGAGAGCATGCTATGGTTATACAATCATCAACACATCTAATAATCATGGATACATTAATCAACTTGTAAATTGAAGGGGGTTTATCATGGTTATTATGCAAATCTTCATATACTAGGGTCAATTATTGGAATATGCTATTTAAAACATGAATAAAAACCCCACAACATCATGAACATGAATTTCAATTCAATTTAAATCATCAACATTCATCAATACACAAATCTTGGATGTTGAAAAGAGATTCTTGTACCTTATGGGTTAAAGGGACTCATGAATCAACACATGACATACCTTGATTGTGAGTTTCTTAAAGTTCTTAGACTTGAAGAACTTAAATTTCTTGTTTTCTTGAAGAAGTATTTTGATCTTATTCTTAGGGATTTTCTTTGAGAGGAAACCCTAAATTGATGTTGTGAATGAATAATGAACTTATGAGCCTTGGTCTAATATAATTTGGGGTTAAAACCGGTGGAAAAAGACCCAAATCCCCATTAAAAATAACTTAAAATTTGATGAACGGGATCTGCATTGGCTCGTGCGATGGTCCGTCACTAGCTCGACAGTCTGTCATTTTGACTGCTATACGTGGACTAAGAAAAGACTCATTGCCTTATAATGACGGCTTAGGCGACGGTCCGTCACAAGTTCGACGGTTCGTCAAACTGCCCATCGCACCTTATCCAAAAGTTTTTCTCACTACCTTGGCTACGATGGTCTAGGAGATGGTCCATCACTAGATCGACTGTTCGTCAACCTGGCCGTTGTACCTAGGTGATTTTGACAACTATTAGTAAAACATCTATAACTTTTTACTCCGATATCGAATTTGGGGAAAATTGGTATCATTGAAAAGCTAATTCAATTTTCCACATGATCAAAAGTGAAAATATTAAAAATTCCATGAGTATAAAAATGTATTCATATTTCAAAATAAGTTTCTAATATTCTTGAGATTATTTCAAGATAGATAGAAGTATGGGGTATTACACGAGTACTCAGACTTCCTCAATTTATCCACAACTTCATCTACAATAGGTTGGGAAGTCAACTCTGCATCTACATCTAGCTTATTATCTAATTTCTCCTCAGTCTCCCAATAGTGCTTCATGTCTGCCAAGAACTGTACTTGAGATGCTAAAATTTGTTTTACCGTCTCTTTTATTTTACTCATTTGAGTTGTGTCCTGCAGGTCTAGTTGTTGCTACTGAAGCTGTTGCTAGTTGGTCCATGATTGAATTTATGACAGATTCATCCCAGTACAATTATAGTAGTTTATATAATTTTACCTTTCAGCATAGCCCACAAATAATTATGAATCGAGATTGACAACACACATAGCTGTAGTATGACAACTTTGACGACAAACCAAACACCAAGATGCAGTCTGTTCCAGAGGTATAAAAACATCCATATCAGATTAAGAAGGTTCCATCCATGCACTTCCATCAAAATTTAGACAATAAGCTGCTTGATGTGGTCCCCACAGTAACAACAAGAATCGTCATCACTTGAAAACCATCTATCCCAAGTTTCCATGTCAAGAAGTGTGATAAAAATCAAAATAAAAAAAAATAAAAAGAAACTAAAAAAAACTATATACAACTCAATATAGAAAAACTAATAATAAGATAGTTGCCTAGTTACAAGTCCCCGGCAATGGCGCCAAAAACTTGACAGCGCACACGCAAGTGTACGTGGTCTTATCAAGTAGTAAACTGGCTTCAAGAAAGCCCAAGTATCGATCTCTTAGGAATGTACGTTCGCCGCCTATCTAATTCTAGTCTAACAAATTGAGAAAAGTTAACAAATAGAGTTTTTTAGAAAACTAAAAAAAAAAACTAAACTAATGTGGAAAAATAATTACTTAGGACAATCAATGGATAGAAACCTAGGGTTAAGGATTATGAACAATCATACTATGTTGTTGAACTTCATTTGTTAACTTGCTTATCTTAGTTGTTGATTCATAGGTTTAATTGCATGATTATAGTTTCCCAACCTCTAATCCTTTACATAAGTCAAACCTTACAACTACATCGTTGAGCGGGGATGTAATGATCCAACTAGGTTATTTAAGCTATCTTCCTACGTTTGAATCAAGTAAGGCATCTAATTACATCCCTATCCTAGATGATAATTCAAGTCTCTTATTTTATAAAGAAACAAGAACCCTACTTTTCTTATTCCCTTGTTTGATCTCCCTATTCCCTCTCCCACGATCACAAGGTTGATAACTGATGTATTCTAAGGGTAGCTAATCCATAAAATAGTTAAAACAAGAATAAACAAGAAACCAATAATGATAACTAAATCAACAAACTTAAGTCAAAATAAAATAATCATGATCTTGGCCTTAACCCCAAAAAGAGAGTTTTAGCCTTTAATGGAAATATCCATCATCCAATCCCTTGGATTGTTGACACAAACCATGAAATAAACTAAATTAGAGAATGATAAAACCTAAATAATGTGTAGAGCAGCATTCTCTTGTGCAAAGACGTCCAATATTTAATAAAAATGTGTATAAGGTCCTATTTATAGTATAGTAGAAGAAATATCCCATGCCTTGTTCAACAAGGAAACAGTTTCTGGTCATCTGCGAACCCAGTGATTAACACATTCGAGGACGTTACGTCGCATATCAATCACATTGTTTCACTGTTTTGGGTGCCTTCTAGATCCATTGGTGTGTCACCCGCACCAAGTATCCTTTCCACTTTCCCACACTCTCCCAATTCTTTTCAGGTGTCCAAATTGGCGTTAAGTTGTGTTTTGTGCTTCCATGATCCATTCCAAGCCTTTTTAAGTTGTTTTCACTTAATTTAAAGCTTGTAAATCCTTAATATATCATCAAATTCCATTAAAAAAATATCCTATATCATTAAACACAGAAATTTAAATCTCAAAAATATACAACATCCTCAACGATGAACTAGAAACCCGAGCTAAGCATAGGTTAAATTCACATTGAGCTTTAACTTATTGTTTTGACTCTTTTCTTGATCCAATTGGCCCTTGAACATTATAACTAAGTTTTTTCATATATAATACATAATAAAAACCTTAGTAACTCATTAAAACACATTATAACCCAACACAATAGACTAAACAAACACCTAGCTCAAGCTAGTCTCACTAGTTTTCTCGGATGACTTCTAAATGATCATTTGAATTAAAACTTGTGTGGTTACACCATTAAACATTTTAAATACAAACATGGACACTTATATGCATATTTATCTCATTATAAACACATTAATCACATGAATTATCCTTAAAACAAGGCTAAAAAGGATATAATGGTAATGCTAGAATGCATAAATACACCCAACATCACCACCCAGCTCCTCTCCAGGGTGCATCTTCCAGTACCATTGATGTCTAATTCAAGAGTTGGTTTTATGCATTACCATAGCATCAAGATCAGGAGATTTTACCAGATGTTGTCACTGGTATGATTTGTGTCTTTCATATTGAGGTTTATGTGTTGTTAGACCCAAGATCAAATTTCTCTTATGTAACACCCTTAGTTGGTATAAATTTTGGGATAGCTCTTAAAAATCTTTTTAGGCCCTTCTCTATTTCTACCCTAGTGGTTAAGTCAGTTATGGCTAAAATAGTCTACATGGAGTGTCCTATTATTGTTCTCTATAAGATCTTACTAGCAAACTTAATAAAGATAGAAATAAAAGTTGAGCCGGTAGTTTGTGGGTCTTTATTTGATAGTGAAGTGGGTTAAAGAGGTGTCTTATGAAGTGAATCTTCCATCAGAGTTAGTTGCGGTTTATCAAGTGTTCCATGTTTCAAGTCTTAAGAAGTGCATTAGAACCCCATCACTAATAGTTCCCCTAGAGAGTATTGGGGTCAAGGATAACTTTTCGTATAAGGATATTTCTATTAATATTTTGTGTAGGCAGGTCTGAAGGATAAAGAAAAAAGAAAGTAGCATCTGTGAAAGTTCTCTAGAGAAACCAATCGGTTGATGTAGCCGCTTGGAAAGATGAAGCAGGCATAATGGCCATGTATTCTTATCTCTTTTATTCCAACTCAATCCTTACCAAAGTAAAATAGTTATCTTTCAGTTATAGCTCTTTTGCTTTGAGTCTGTCTAAGCATTCTTGAGTTATATCATATATGGTTTATGGTTATATCCTGGTGATAGATGTAAGATTGTTTATAAGTTGATTGTTGGTGTGATTGATCTTTTTCTCAATCCTAAGTGATGCCACATTCGAGGATGAATGTTTCCAAATAGGAGATATTATTATACCCTATCTCTTAAATTTTTTGTCCATCATACGACTCATCTCTTGAGTCATATCCACACATATGAGTCAATTATTGGAATTGTATCTAAGATAGTATTTCATGGTAGACGTTCTATAAAGGTATGACTTGACCATATAAGTTTTCAAGAAGGGTATGAGTCGTATGAAGTTAATTCGTATGTTCATAAGTGTAGAATTCTTGAGATACTATCCAAGATACAAATAGGGGGATAAGGGTTGTATGATGAAGATATGAGTCGTATAATGAACACGTAAGTTGAGCAGTGTTTACCCTCTTTTGATTTTGTTTATTTTATGATTTATGATGTTTTTTCATACCTATTTATATGATTCATATGATCAACTCGTAAGAACTAGAGATAATGTTATGAGAAGTTAAGTTAAAAAGCTTTTTAGTGATTTACCCATTATAACTCCCAACCTATGATATTTAACCCCAAGAGGTGTTACTTTTCCCCTCTTCTCCATCGATTAAACAAAACCAGATCTCTTATTTGATTATTAAAAACAAGATTAGGGTTTCTTCTCAAGATCATCTCCCAAGTCTAAAAGGTCAAGTTTGCTTCACCAAGTCAAGAACTTAAAGGTATGTTGGGTTTATGAACAAGGATATTCTTTCATCCTTGTACCTAAAATTTTTTTTAAAGTTAAAGTTATAAGATTTGTAATTAGGGTTCATAACTAAATTATATTATCTTGATTTTATGAAATTATTATATGATTGAAGTATTAAAGTTCTTACACATTCTCATCGATTTATGTTTTGACTTGAAGATTCTCTATTATGATTTGAATATCATAAGTTTTGTTTGAAATATTCATTAAAGATTTCCAATTGAGTTACAAGCATGATATTTTATTACATGTTATATGTAAGAAAATATCAGATTTAAGGCTTGTATAAGCACTAATGTTACAACAAAGTTTGATCTCTTGATATAAATGACAAGACATGAAATCCACAATTGTTCATTTTGGTTATTACTTAAAGAAAATAGAAGCATAATTGGCTTCTAGTATACAAACTCTTATGCTATTTTAAGGTGGATTTCCTAAAGTATGAGCATATAAGTATTCTCGGACTAATATTTAGTACCTTGAAGGAAATGTGGATGAGCGTATCGTAAATTCCCAAAAACTATGAGCCAATATAGGTTAAGATTTTTCCCAGTATGGATGAAGTTAATAATAGTGCTTACTAAGATTAATGTTCTATTTTGATGGTAAGGATAGGACAGCTCTCCCCAATGTGAGTAAGACGTTGGACTCCATGGTTGCTCATATGGTTTATGTCAGGTTAGAAGAATCTTCCAAAAGCAAGAATAAAAGTAATGAATTTAAGAAACTAACCATTATGACTCACTAAGTTATTTTTATGCTTCATTATTTAAGGCTTATGATCTTGCAGTCTTAAGTTTTACTAAAGTCAGAGAAGAGTCATTTACGTTTAGTTTGCATCATTTGAAAAATTGTGAACTTATTCAGTTATGGTTTTACTTATCCATTCACCCTGATATGCTTATTAATTTCTAGAAATATTGATCCATATATATGTATTTGTGCTATGTTGTCTTATAATGTAGGTTATGGTTCTCGCTTGCAACAACATGACTAACTTTGGTAACATTACATGCATCACTACTTATGGTGAGTCCTTATCGTTTGAGGGCCCAATTTATTATATTTCCTTTATGGACTATAGTTCTTACCCCTTTGATTTCAGTTTTATGTTTGGGTTAGTTGGGTATGTCCCACTAGCTCTCTAATTATTAGTAGACGCTTATCTGATAGTGGATGTTTAAGTTTAAGTTCCAGAAATTTGTGCAATGATTTCCAAGTTAAAGATTCACTTTAAGTTATGAGATTGTTTATATTTTGTTTTCTTCCTATGTTTACTATCCTTATTGTGTGAGTTTTAAGATGTAAAGATATCATGGGTTACCTAGGTGCTATTCATAGTTCTGAGTATCGTGTGACATCTAGGGGGTACTTATCGGGTATTACAACCTAGTCGGTTCACTTTATTTTGACAGTGAATACATTATCCTTCTAAGTAGGGGTAGTTAGGGTGACATCATGCATCACTTGACCATGTCAGCACACTTTATTCCTA
>NW_025851438.1:0-1415 GCF_002878395.1 Capsicum annuum
ACTGATAACCTGAACTTTTTCTATTGAACATGCATTTCTAATACATGCATATCTGACTGAACTGATGTATGAACGTATGACTGAATATGCAATGACAACTGGTGCGGAGCTTGTAATAAGAATCTATGCATGTAGCTGAATGGGGTATCTTTCCCTTGGGACCTTATGTCTCTCTATGAATGTTCAATTCACTAAGATACTCGGAAAACTGAGACGATGCACAGGGCACCTACGAATTGAATCATAACTGAATATTTGGAATCTGAATTTAATGTATGATGCATGAACTGGGCTATACTCGTAACTACTGGTATACTCTATCTTGGAATAGTAGCATGTCTGAGATTTCGAGTAGCATGAATAAGTGCAAAGACGAGAAAAGAAGTTATGCGAATTTGACTGCTAAACTGACTTATTGTCCATACAGACTGAATTATACTACACCCTTATACTTAACTGGAGTATTCTCTTCAACACTCTCTCTAAGAAAGCTCTAGCAGTAATAGGGAGCCATGCATCTTGGGTACGGATTACACAAGACATCCAATTGAGGAAATCACAACATTGACACTACTCTGCAGTCTGGAATGTAGACATATAACTCCTAAATTAGGATAGAATTTTCAGACCTTTGGCAATACAACTTCTTCCTTTTAGGCTTAGAGCACTTCCCGAATATCCCTTAACTATACTATTCCCTATAAATATCATATTCATTCAACTCAGCTTAAAATTCTCATATGAACATTGACAAATCTTTCTACTAATGTCGGAAATAACTTAATCCCTTCGCCGTGATCAAGCCTAACTCTAAGTCACAAAAAAAATACAACATGCCAGACCACACTATTATTCTAAACTATATGATGCCACCTTCTATATTTCCTTTAAAGATCACATCCTAAGTATAACATGCCTTACCACTTCAATGACTACTCTGAAATCTTAATATGAAGTCGCTAATGCATATTGCGACCTTCCTGTACAATCTCAAAATGTTATTCAAGCCTAATTTATAACCACACGTTAACTTCAAGGCAACCACGCATAATACGTACTTCACATAGTTTCTAAGCATACTATGATCTTCCATCAACAAGAACATTTACATCATCACCACTATCATTGCATAGGAAGGGTCACTAAAAGGTTAAAACATAAGACCCTCAAGCATGAAAAGATCTTTATACGGGACTAAGCACACTATAAAGAGTGAGTACATGTGTCATGAGTTGCATGACCTCAACTAGAGTTCATAACATAAGGAATGTGATTCCGACTACTTGAATGAACTAGAACTCATTATCTTGGAACTGGAAGAGTATGCGACTCTCTATCAAATACCGAAATCATGAACTATTATCACAGAACTGAATTGTAAGGCATGAGTAAGCATCTGGATAACAAAAAAATAC
>NW_025851438.1:1515-5327 GCF_002878395.1 Capsicum annuum
GTCACTAAAAGGTTAAAACATAAGACCCTCAAGCATGAAAAGATCTTTATACGGGACTAAGCACACTATAAAGAGTGAGTACATGTGTCATGAGTTGCATGACCTCAACTAGAGTTCATAACATAAGGAATGTGATTCCGACTACTTGAATGAACTAGAACTCATTATCTTGGAACTGGAAGAGTACGTGACTCTCTATCATATACCGGAATCATGAACTATTATCATGGAACTGAATCGTAAGGCATGAGTAAGCATCCGAATAACAAAACAAAAATAGAGGTAGGAATGGGTTGAGATTCACTCTCACTTTCCGATGTTCTATATCATACTGCATCACTACTAAAATTTGAGAGCCTTACTTGGTCATTCATTCTATCATCTCTCCCTTAGCTTTAAGTCATCATCTAGAGTTTGGGAGATCCGTTACCAAATTCTAACTGAAGTACACTTACTGCACTCTTGGGTCTGAAAGAAAAGAAAATGACAATACATGCCTATCGTATACTTAACCCGAATGACTACCTTCAAGGATACACTCTATCTTTTATAGCCACCAATAGTTATAGTATAATGCTTGCACACTTATTTATATCGGTTCAACCTTCAAAACTCGAACTTAGATTCTAACACTTAACATGGCTATTTAGATCACCATATACCATCTAACTAGTCTTTCTCCACTTAACAATTCAGTGGTACCACTAGCCACACAAATTATGTAATAGTCTTAGAAAAAAATAGCGCAACCTCATATCACCTTGGCATACTTCTACACCATACCTACAATATTATACCTCATTACGAATCAATTTAAACTTAAGCCATTTCATACACCGTTCAAGCCTATTAGATCACTTTCATATAACTAACATCATTGATCAAGAAATCATCACATCCAGCTTTATGAACTTCAACTGTTCAAACTTAATGTCTAGTGCTATGCATGATTTACAACCCAACCTTACACAAAATTTTCACTTGGAAACTACAAATAAACATCACGAAACACTAGTGCATTAGAACTTCATAACCACAATAATCGATCATGACCTAACGATTTTCCTTATCATAATCCGTTAGCATGTACTATTTCAGCATCTCAAGCCTACTAATTTAATCCCACAAAACATGCATCATCAAACTCTTGCCACTATTTACCACCACACCATTTAAATTCAAGCCTATAGTTTAGTGTCAATCATCTACCACCAATGAAGAATGCAACATAATATAAATATACTAATCCATCAAATTGGAACATTCTACCCAAATATCTCAAAAATCTACTACATACCTTCTCACAAGTAGCACTAGTTTACAACTACCAATGAAAAGAGGGTCAAGGGGGTAAGGTCACATAATAGACATGATCAATCTTAGTCTTATATTATAACCCCATATAATTTTTTCTACTTATACGGATTTCTCACCTCATACTTACTCACTCAATCATACATTTAGACTGCCTTCAAATTCCTCAAACAACCATGAGTCTATAATCATAACTTACTCGCTGATATAGCCATTTTCACATTTAAGAAACCAACAAATCACCCTGAATAACAACTCCTTCTCTACCTTATACTAAACTAACTCACAAGGACGAATTACCTCTTCACCAACTCAATATCATGCAAACAGATTTAGCCATACATATATTAAACCAACACAAGAACAACACGTTGAACGACAAATTGCTAGTGAATCGAAATAGGCCTCACAGGACTTTACTAGACTTTGGTTTTGTATTTTGAACAATAAAATGGGATGAATGACAAGTCAACTATGCTAGTGAATCGAAAGAGCCCCACACGGCTTCACTAGAATTTTTAGTTTTATCAACACAATGATAAAATATTTTCAAGAAATAGAAACTTGTCACACAATATTCCATAATTTGAGAATACACATCTTACTTTGTATAGATAAAAATCTGAGTCAAATATTTCCCCCACAGATTATGATACATTATACACACACGCTACTAGCTACCAACAGGTCATGACACTGACACTTTAACTTATACTACTATTTGGGTGGAAATACAATTCCAATACTCCTACTACATATCTTTCCCCTTAAGCATGATATTTGCAACATAAATTTCTGAAAAGGGTGGAATATACTCAATATAGAAGGCTGAAAAACATGATTTTGTCAAGATCAAGGTTCACACTAGCGCCCATACACTCTGAAGCAATAACGGACTCTTCTCAAGTCCTTGCACAATTTTAAGATCTTATATGACACGATCCGAAGGGACAATACCATTTAGACTCTAAACTTCTGCACTTGAATCACCCCAGTAATATGACGGGTCTGAGAACATCCGAGTAAGGAAAGAATTTTGGATGATTTTACTTTCTTATGGACATCACCATAGCACAAATTAGAGTATGAAGAAGGAACATTTGGGCTCTGTTACACGAACTAGAATATGAAGAAAGAGAGACATTCCTAAACATCTTGTAGCATCCTGCTTATAAGTGTGGTGCACTACACACCCATAAACAAGACTCTACTCGATGTGATTTCGCAGATACCCTGGGACCATGAACCGTGCTTTGATACCAAGTTTGTCATGACCCAAACCAGGGCCTGGCTGTGATGAGCATTTCAAACCATGGAGGCCCAAAACACCCTTATCTGTCTGGTAATCATGCACCTAATTCATATGATCAAAGTAATGTGGAAGAAACACAATATAACGAAAACATGGTCAAGAATCATATGAAAACAAAAATGGGGAATAATATCCCACAATCTAAATCAACATCTCTAAAACCGTCTGCGAAATCTCTACTACAAGACTGAAATAATATCTATCTGAAAACTGGGACAAGCCCCCCAGTAGACCCCCAAAACTGAATATAAGATAAAAGGACTGCATGACATAAGACCTTCCAAAACATAGAAGGCTCACCACTTGTCTCTGCAACTTTTTCTGAATGATCTACTGATTCTCTTGACCCCTAGACTGGGCCTCTGAACCTGTTAGGTTGGAGAGGGAAGGGGGTCATCACAAAAGTACTGGCAGCAGCGATATCAAAACAAAACATAATATTTTTACAAAATATAGTTGAGAGCCATTTTAAAGCAATTTCGTATCAAATCATTTGAAAGCACATGGGTGTAATGCAATAGTTTTTCTCAATAATAATGAAATGCAACTGAGCTAGGTGGAATACCCTACATAATTTACACCAACTGTCAAACCTCGATTGCCGCTGAGATTAGAGAATAAGTGAGGAAGAGACACACAAGATCACATAGTATGGTATCTCAACCCAATGGTAGTGCCCAAGATCACTTAGCCCGGGCTCCTACCTATAGTCCCAATTTGGGAATGACATAAAGTCAAGTACACAAGATCACTTAGCCTGGTACCAATATTTTGTGTCGGCAAACACGTTTTTCCAGCAATGAGCCCTTGTGTCTCAAACGCCTTCTTCGGGCATCCACCTTTCTCACGTAAAATCAATACATTCAAATTTCATCTTATTCAATCACATATCATATTCTGAAGGGTATCGTCTTACCCGAATTGTAATTCATCAATATCACATCCACATATACATAATCATGTAAAAACCAAGGTGCTTCATCATTTACAAGTGGTAAACAATATTTATTTCAAATTCATGCTCTCTTTTGTTGATCACAATATAATATGGAGTATCAAAATATTTTCATGGGAATTTGAAAACAATTTATCATTCATATTTATCAAACTTCCATGGAAAATCTCAAATCACATATGCATGGTTTCAACCATTGAAGTATATAGGCAAACAATTCCCATGACATAA
>NW_025851439.1:0-707 GCF_002878395.1 Capsicum annuum
ATTAAGGTACGTCTCTCGTATTATTCTATAATTCTTTTTTATTTCTCTCATTATTTAATTTACTTAAGTAGTTTTTTTTTTGTTTCAGATGGATCATCGATATAGGAGGTTTAGGAATATGAATCTTTCTCTCATATGTTATCGCTATGATGTATTTTTTCGAATATTGTTGCTACGAAGGAAAGAGCACACGCCGTCAATCAAGAACAAATTTTTAAAATTGAAGTAGATTTGGACAAAAAAAAAACAAATGATGTTGATGATTTTGACAAAGAACACTTCATTAATCTCAAAGATGAAGGAAGTGGTGAGAGTTATAACCCACATGATATGGATTCTCTTATGTTTTCCAAATCATCATTACAAAGACAACTTCCAACTGATGATATAGGAACTAGCAATCGAGTAAAAAAAGTAAGACAAAATCTACTAGAGAGAAAATACACTCTATAGTTAAATTAATGTCTAACAAAAGTACTGCTACATCTCATGCAGTAGAGGATCCCACCATTGATAAGTGTATGAACTTTTTGACAAGTATTCCTGAAATTGTTATCCCGTCTGAAATCTATAACTATGTAGTGAACTTGTTTCTAAAGAAAGACGTCTGTCAAATATTTCTCAAGATGACTACTGATGAAGCTCGGAAGTCTTGATTGACATATAACTATGAGTTATACCTCCTTAAGAAAATGTGAAGGATGTAT
>NW_025851439.1:807-1514 GCF_002878395.1 Capsicum annuum
ATTAAGGTACGTCTCTCGTATTATTCTATAATTCTTTTTTATTTCTCTCATTATTTAATTTACTTAAGTAGTTTTTTTTTTGTTTCAGATGGATCATCGATATAGGAGGTTTAGGAATATGAATCTTTCTCTCATATGTTATCGCTATGATGTATTTTTTCGAATATTGTTGCTACGAAGGAAAGAGCACACGCCGTCAATCAAGAACAAATTTTTAAAATTGAAGTAGATTTGGACAAAAAAAAAACAAATGATGTTGATGATTTTGACAAAGAACACTTCATTAATCTCAAAGATGAAGGAAGTGGTGAGAGTTATAACCCACATGATATGGATTCTCTTATGTTTTCCAAATCATCATTACAAAGACAACTTCCAACTGATGATATAGGAACTAGCAATCGAGTAAAAAAAGTAAGACAAAATCTACTAGAGAGAAAATACACTCTATAGTTAAATTAATGTCTAACAAAAGTACTGCTACATCTCATGCAGTAGAGGATCCCACCATTGATAAGTGTATGAACTTTTTGACAAGTATTCCTGAAATTGTTATCCCGTCTGAAATCTATAACTATGTAGTGAACTTGTTTCTAAAGAAAGACGTCTGTCAAATATTTCTCAAGATGACTACTGATGAAGCTCGGAAGTCTTGATTGACATATAACTATGAGTTATACCTCCTTAAGAAAATGTGAAGGATGTAT
>NW_025851440.1:0-10241 GCF_002878395.1 Capsicum annuum
ATAAAGGGGTAAATCATCCTCAAACATCGGTTATTCAACTGAAATATTCATTTACACAAAATCACCCTCACTCTGACTTCTAACTTTGTGACTTTACATCACCATCACCAACTTCTTGGTCCAATATCACTACCAATAGGTCATGACAACAACACTTTAACTTATGCTACTATTCGGGTAGAAATACAGTTCCAACATTCTGCTATCATTGTCCATATCTGTAACAAGATTTTGAGAGGGACTAGATACACTTAATACCTTAAGATGGAATGCTCGATTCCATTAGGATCAATATTCACATCAGAATCAACACATATTAATGCACTAACAGACTCCTATTGAGTCTTTGCATAATTTTTAAAATCTTATAGGACTCAATTGGAAAGGATTATATTATGTATATTCTAAAATTTTTGCACTTGAATCAGCCCAATAATGGGACATGTCTGAGAACATCAGAGTAAGGAAAGAATTTGGGATGACTTTACTTTCATATGGGCGACACCATAGAACGAATTAGAGCATGAAAGGGGAACATTCCGACTCTATTGCATGGACTAGAACATGAAGAAAAAGAGACATTCCTAAATGCCTAGTAGCCTCCTGCTTATAAGTGTGGTGCGCTACACACCCATAAACAAGACTCTACCCGACGCAATTTCGCAGATACCCTGGGACCATGAACCGTTCTCTGATACCAAGTTTGTTACGACCCGAACTAGGGCCCTGGCCGTGATGAGTATTCTGAACCATCAAGGCCCGAAACACCCCTTATCTATCTAGTAATCATGCACATGACTTATACAAAAAAAATGCGGAAGATACACTATATAATGGAAACATGGTCAAGAATCATATGAAAACAATAATGGGGAATAATGTCCTACAATCTCAATCAACATCTCTATAACGTCTGCGAAATCTCTACTACATGACTAAAATAAATATCTATCTAAAAACTGGGACAAGGCCCCCAGTAGACCCAAAACTAATAAATAATAAATAAAACTGCCAGATATCAGGCCTTTTGAAATATAAAAGGCTCACCAAGTGACTCTGCAAATTTTTCTGAGGAAATCTACTGATTTTTTGGACCCCTAGACTATGCCTCCGAACCTGGGAGGGAAGGGGGTCAATACAAAAGTACTGGTACGCAGAGATATCAAAACAAAACATAATATTTTTACAAAATATAGTTGAGAGCCATTATAAAGCAGTTTCATATCAAATCATTTGAAAACACATGGGCGTAATGTAATTATTTTCAACAACAATGCAATGCAGCTGAGCTAGGTGGAATACCCTACATATCACATTTACACCAACTGTCAAACCTCGGTTGCCGCTGAGATTAGAGTATAAGTGAGGGAAAGACACATAAGATCACACAACAGGGTGTCTCGACCCAATGGTAGTGCACAAGATCACAAAGCAGGGCTCCTAACCATAGTCCCAATTTGGGAATGACATAAAGTCAGGTACGCAAGATCACAAAGCAGGGTACCAAATTCCCATGTCGGCAAACACGGTTTCCAACGATGAGCCCTTACACTCAAACGCCTTCTTCGAGCATCCACCTATCTCATGAAAAATCAATGCATTCAAATTTCATCTAATTCAATCACATATCATATTTTGTAGGGTATCATCATACCCGACTTGTAAGCCATCAATATCACATCATTCTTCTCATTCAACCATTGTATTTAACTTGTTTCAACACAAATAGCCCTCTCGTTTTCAAGTCAAAATCATATCAATTCTTAAAACATTTCATGTCATGCTTTTTAATATGTTTTCAAATAATTTATATCATATGAACATTTAAAATAAATTCACATCAAGAGAGGGATTCCATATCATTCATGCTCTCAAGTTAACATCTTTTTGGAATACATGCATATACATATATCATATATCAAATCACTTTGGAATTAGGCCTAAAGACCAAATCAATATCATAAAGATGCTTGAAACATGTTTATATTCATAATTTCAAAACCCCCATTTTTAAAACATGAATTTTTAAGCCCATGATATTTTTTAGATAACCCCACGTACCTCTATATGCGAATATGATAGGTGCTTCTTGAAGCCTACGTTGTGGGGATTCCAAATCTTCAATTTTTTTTTGAAAACCCATGGTCGAATCTTGAGTTATTGGGTTTTTATTTTGAAACTCTAAGGGGTATTCTTGAGAGAAAATTTGAGAAAAGGATTATATTTTGATGAATTGGGGGCTAAATCTGGTGTTATAGATGAAATTTGGGTGAGTTAAAATGACTAAAATGCCCCTAAGAAAACAAACAAATTTGAAACTGTCCCTCAGTTGACAAGCTGACAGGCTAAAGTAAAACGGGTATAACTCCTTACTCAGATGTTGGATTTGGATTAAACTAGTTGCATTGGAAAGAAGACTCAAAGATATTTCATTTGATAGGTAGCAGCTCTCTCAGTTTATTATATTCAGAGAGTTATGATCATTTAAAATTGACCCTAAAATGCTGAAAATTGGGCAATAGGCTATGCGTTTTGCTACTGTTTTGAAATCCAAACGCAGCCTTATGCATTCCAAAAAATTCCAAAAATTATCCGAGATGTACTATGAGCTTTTCGATTGTAACGCAACTTGAAAATCTAAAAACGAATGTCAGAAAGGTTGAAAAGTTATATCCCGAAGATTACCAGCTAAAATGACTCTAAGTCCTCATTACACTTAGAAAAATATTCTAGTTGTTAGCCCCTCAAACACAACACTAAAAATGAAATCGACTCAAGAATTTTATGGGACATTACGATAGGAATGTTTACCACACGTATGTTAATAAAAAATAATTCAGTTCGGATCTATATACATAGAAACGATGGTCTAAACTCTAGCCCGAAAATATGGGGTGTTACAGAGTTGTAGGCAAAAAATCTACCGCAGCATGTCAGGTAGGTTGGGGAATATCCCATGAGGTCCTCTTTAATATTCGTGGCCATTTGGGTGGACAAATGGAAAAAACAGCGTGAACGGAGCATTTTTAAGCCAAATTGATGTGCTATAGACCACGGTCCTAGGGGTGGGCCGGTGTTCGGGCGTGCTGTGGGTCAAAAATTGAACAGGGCATGCCAGAGAGGTTGAAAATCATTCCAGTGTGGTTTGTTTTAATATTCATGGTCATTTGTGTGGACAAATGAGAAAAACAGCGTGAACGGGGCATTTTTGGGCCAAATCGGTGTGCTATAGCCCAGGATTCTGTGGGTGGATCCGGGGTTTGAGCTTGTTGTAGGCAAAAAATTGATTGAAGTGTGTCATAGAGGTTGGATTTTATCCCAGTGTAGTCCGTTTCAATATTCCTAGCTATTTAGGTGGGAAAATAGGTAAAACATAGGGAAAGGGGTATTTTGGGGACAAATTGGTGTGTTATAGCCCTCGATTTTAGAGGTGGGCCCAAGGTTTAGCATTTTGTGGGCTAAAAATTGATCGGGGTATGCCAGGCAGGTTGGGGATCATCTTATTGTGGTCTGTTTCAATATTTGTGGCTATTTGGTTGGACAAAAGGGACAAATAGTGCAAACGCGGCATTTTCGGGTAAAATCGGTGTGTTATAACCCATGGTTTTGGGGGAGAGCCCGGGGTCTGGCGTGCTGTGGGTTGAAAATCAATCAGAGTATGTCAGAGAGGTTGGGGATCGTCCCAGTATGGTCTTCTTCAATATTTGTGGCCATTAGGTGGACAAATGGGCAAAACAATGTGAACGAGTCATTTTTTAGCCAAATCGGTGTGCTATAGCCCACGGTTCCAAGGGTGGGCCTGGGATCGGGGCATGCTGTGGGACAAAAATCAATTGAGGCATGATAGGCAGGTTGGGGATCATCCCAGTGTGGTCCATTTTAATATTCATGGCCATTTGGGTGGGTAAACGGCCGAAACAGTGTGAATAAGGGATTTTTGAGCTAAATCGGTGTGCTATAACCCATGGTTTTGGGGTAGGCTCGGGGTTTGGGTGAGCTGTAGGCTAAAAATCAATTGAGGCATGATAGGGAGGTTGGGGATCGCCCCAGTATGGTCTGTTTCAATATTTGTGGTCATTTGGGCTGACAAATGGGTAAAATGGCATAAACAGGGCATTTTTCGGGCAAATCAGTGTGCTATAGCCCACAGTTTTGGGGGTGGCCCCAGGGTCCGAGCGTGCTTTGGGCCATAAATTGATCAGTGCATGCTAGGAAGGTTGGGGATCATCCTAGTGTGGTCCGTTCAATATTTGTGGCTATTTGGGTGGACAAACAGGTAAAATAGCTCGAACGGGGCATTTCTAGGCCAAATCAGTGTGCTATATAGCCCGCAGTTCTGGGGCTAGGCTCAGGATCGGGATGTACTGTAAACCAAAAATCAATCAAAGCATGCCTGGAGGTTGGGGATCGTCCCAATATAGTCTATTTCAATATTCGTGCTCATTTGAGTGGACAAATGGGTGAAATGGCACAAATGAGGCTCTTTGGATAAAATTGGTATGCTATAACATACGATTCTCAGGAAAGGGCTCGGGGTCCAGTGTGTTATGGGCCAAAAATTAACCGGGGTATGCCACAGAGGTTGGGGATCGCCCTAGTATGGTCCATTTTAATATTTGTGTCCATTTGGGTGGACAAATGGGCAAAACGGTGTGAATGGCATATTTTTGATCAAAATCTATGTGCTATAGCCCATGATTCTAGGGGTGGGCCCGGGGTTTGAGCACGTTGTGGTCCAAAAATTGATCAGGATGTGCCAAGGAGATTGGGGATCATCGCAGTATGGTCCATTTCAATATTCGTGGCTATTTGTGTGGACAAACAGGTGAAACATTGTGAATGAGGTATTTTTGGGACAAATCTGTGTGCTATAGCCCAAGGTTCTAGGGGTGGGTCCGGGCCTGCTGTGGGCCATAAATCGATCGGTGCATGCCAGGGAGGTTGGGGATCATCTCAGTATGGTCAGTTTCAATATTTGTGGCTATTTATGTGGACAAACGGGCAAAATAGCTCGAACGGGATATTTTCGGGCAAAATCAGTGTGCTATAGCCCATGTTTGCAGGGGTGGGCCCGAGGTCTGAGCGAGTTGTGGGCCAAAAATTAACCAAGGAATGATAGGCAGGTAGGGAAATATCCCAATATGGTTCATTTCAATATTCTTGGTGATTTGGGTGGACAAACGGGCAAAACAAATCAAACGGAGCATTTTCGAGTCAAATCGATGTGCTATAGCCCACGATTCTGGGGATGGGCCGGGGTCCAAGCGTGCTGTGGGCTAAAAATCAAATAGGATATGACAGGGAGGTTGGGAATCGTACCAGTATGGTCTGTTTTAATCTTTGTGGCCATTTGGGTTGACAAATGTGCGAAACAGCATGAACGAGGTATTTTTTTAGCCAAATCAGTTTGTTATAGCCCACAGTTTTGAGGGTGGGATGGGGTCCGAATATGCTGTGGGACAAAAAGTGATTGGGGTGAGCTAGGGAGGTTGGGGATTGTCCCAGTATAGTCCATTTCAATATTCGTTGACATTTGAGTGGACAAATGGGTGAAACGGCACAAACGAGGAATTTTTGGGCCACATTGGTGTACTATAATCCACGATTCTGAGGGAGGGCCCAGGGTCGGGGTGTGTTGTGGGCCATAATTTGACCAGGGCAAGCCAGGTAGGTTATGGAACATCCCAGTGTGGTTCGTTTCAATATTCGTGGCCATTTGGGTGGACAAACGGGCAAAACGATGCAAACGGGGCATTTTTTGGGCCAAATCGGTGTGCTATAGCCCTCGGTTCTGGGGTAGGCCGGGGTTTGGATGTGATGTGGGCTGATAATTGAACAGGGCCTGTCAGGGAGGTTGGGGACCATACCAGTATGGTCTATTTCAATATTAGTGGGCATTTGAGTGGACAAACGAGCAAAACAATGTGAATGGAGAATTTTTGAGCCAAATCAGTGTGCTATTACCCAAGGTTCTAGGGGTAGGCTTGGGGTCCGGGTGTTTATTGGGTGAAAAATCGATCGGGGTATTCCAGGGAGGTTGGGGATCGTCCCAGTGTAGTCCATACCATATTCGTGGCTATTTGGGTGGACAAACAAAAGAAACAGTGCGAACGGACATTTTCCGGCCAAATCGATTTGCTATAGCCACAGTTTTGGGGGAGGGCCTGAGGTTCAGGCGTGCTGTAGGCCGAAAATCCATCGGGGTGTGCTAGGGAGGTTGGGGATCGTCCTAGTGTGGTCTATTTTAATATTCATGGCTATTTGAGCGAAAAAAAGGGGCAAAACAATGCGAACAGGGTATTTTCGAGGAAAATCAGTGTGCTATAGCCATGGTTTTGGGGCTGGGCTTAGGGTTCGGGTGTGATGTGCATCAAAAATAAATTAGGGTATGCTAGGGAGGTTCGGTATCATCCCAGTGTAGTTCGTTTTGAATATTTGTGGTCATTTGGGTGGACAAATGGGCGAAACGGGCGAATAGGTCATTCTCGGACCAAATCGGAGTGCTATAGCCCATGGTTTCGGAGGTGGGCTCGGGGTCGGGGTGTGTTGTGGGTCAAATATTGATTGGGGCATGTCGGCGAGGTTGTGGATCATCCCAGTATGGTCTGTTTTAATATTTGTGGCCATTTGAGTGAATAAACGGGTAAAACGGCATGAACGTTTCTCATTTTACCTGGGGTTCTGGGGGTGGGCCCGGGTCCTAGCGGGCTGTGAGCAAAAAATAGACCGAGGTGTGCCACAGAGTTTGGGGATCATACCTCTATGGTCCGTTTTAATATTCGTGGCAATTTGGGTGGACAAATGGGCAAAACAGCACGAACAAGACATTTTCAAGCCAAATCGGTGTGCTATAGTCCACGGTTTCAGGGGTGGGCTCGGTGTTTGGGCGTGCTATGGGCCAAAAATCAATCAGGGCATGCTAGGGAGGTTGGGAACTGTCCTAGTGTGGTCCGTTTCAATATTCGAGGCCATTTGGGTGTAAAAACAGGCAAAACGGTGCGAATGGGAAAATTTTGGGCAAAATCGATGTGCTATAGCCCACGGTTCTGGGTGTGGGCATGGGCTCTAAGCACGTTGTGGGTCAAAAATCAATTGAACCATGCCAGGGAGGTTGGGGATCATCCCAGTGTGGTTCGTTTTAATATTCATGGCCATTTTGCAGGACAAACAGGCGATACATCATGAAAGGGGCATTTTTGGGCTAAATCGGTGTGCTATAAACCACGATTTTAGGGGTGGGCACGGGGTTTGGGCGAGCTGTTGGCTGAAAGTCGACCAGGGCATGCCAGGCAGGTTGGGGATTGTCCCAGTATGGTCTGTTTTAATATTCGTGGCTATTTGGGTGGAAAAACAAGCAAAACTGCATGAACGGGGCAATTTTGGGCCAAATCGTTGTGCTATAGCCCATGGTTTTAGGGGTGGGCCTGATGTTCAAGAGTGTTGTGGGCCAAAAATTGATTAGGGCGTGCCAGGGAGGTTGGGGATCATCTCAGTGAGGTCCATTTAAATATTTGTAGCCATTTGGGTGGACAAACGGGTGAAACTCCACGAACGCGATATTTTTTGGCCAAATTAGTGTGCTATAGCCCATGGTTTTGGGGGGTACGCCCGAGGTTCGGGCGTGCTGTGGGCCGAAAATTGACCGAGGTGTGCCAAGGTGGTTGGGGATTGTCCCAGTAAGGTCCGTTTCAATATTCATGGCATTTGGGTGGACAAACGAGCAAAACGGCGTGAATGGGGCATTTTCAGGCAAAATTGGTGTGCTATAGCCCATAGTTCCGGGGGTGGGCTTAGGATTCGGGCGTCCTGTAGGCCGAAAATAGACTGGGGCATGCCAGGTAGATTGGGGATCATCCCAGTATGGTCCGTTTCAATATTTATAGCTATTTGGGTGGACAAACAGGAAAAACAATGGGAATGCGGCATATTTAGGCCAAATCAGTGTGTTATAGCCCACAATTCCGGGGGTGGACCTGGGGTTCGAGCATGCTGTGGCTACAAAATTAATCGAGATATGTCAGGGAAGTTGGGGATCATCCCTGTAGGGTCCATTTCAATATTCATGGTAATTTGGGTGGACAAACGGGCGAAACAACACGAACAAGGTATTTTTTAGCCAAATTGGTGTGCTATAGTCCATGGTTTTAGCGATGGGCATGGCGTTCGGGCGTGCTGTGGGCTGAAAATCAACTGAGACATGCTGGGAGGTTGGGGACTTCCCTAGTGTTGTCTGGTGTAATATTCGAGGCTGTTTGAGTGGTAAAATAGGCAAAACGGCATGAATGGGGAATTTATGGGCCAAATCGGTGTGCTATAGCCCACGGTTTTGGGGATGGGCATAGGTTTCGTGCATGTTGTGGGTCAAAAATAGATCGAGGCATGACAAGGAGGTTGGGGATCATCCCAGTATGGTCCATTTTAATATTCGTGGATATTTGGGTGAACAAACGGGCGAAACATTACGGGGCATTTTTGGGCTAAATCGATGTGCTATAGACCACGGTTTTGGGGGTTGGCACAGGGTCCGAGTGAGCTGTTGGCCAAAAATCGACTGGGGCATGTCAGGGAGGTTAGGAATCATACCAGTATGGTCTGTTTTAATAGTCGTGGCAATTTGGGTGGGAAAATAGGTAAAATTGCGCGAACGAGGTATTTTTGGGCCAAATCGGTGTGCTATAGCCCATGATTTTGGGGGTGGGCTTGGGGTTCGGGAGTGCTGTAGGCCAAAAATCAATTGGGGCACGCAAGGGAGGTTGGGGATCATCCCAGTATGGTCCATGTCAATATTCATGGATATTTGGGTGGACAAACGGGTAAAACTACATGAACGGGGCATTTTTTGGCCATATTAGTGAGCTATAGCCCACGGTTGTGGGGGCACGCCCGGGGTCCGGGTGTGCTGTGGGCGAAAAATCAACCGAGGCGTGCCAAGGTGGTTGGGGATTGTCCCAGTGAGGTTCGTTTCAATATTCATGGCCATTTGGTTGGACAAACGGGCAAAATGGTACGAACGGGGCATTTTTGGGCAAAAATCGGTGTGCTCTAGCCCATAGTTCAGGGGGTGGGCTCGTGGTTTGGGTGTTCTATGGGCTGAAAATTGACCGAAGCATGCCAAAAAGGTTGGGGATCATTCCAGTGTGGTCTATTTTAATATTTATAGCCATTTGGGTGGACAAACGGGAAAAACAGTGCGAACGTGGCATTTTCATGCTAAATCGGTGTACTATAGACCACTGTTCCTGGGGTGGACCTGGGGTCTGGGCGTACTGTGTGTTAAAATAGACCGAAGCATGCTAGGGAGGTTGGGGATTATCCCAGTTTGGTCCATTTAAATATTAGAGGTAATTTGGGTGGTCAAACGGGTAAAACAACACGAACGAGGCATTTTTAGGCAAAATCGGTGTGTTATAGCTCACGGTTCCAGTGGTGGGCTTAGGGTCTGGGCGTGCTGTAGGCCAAAAATCGATTGGGGTGTGCCAGGGAGGTTAAGGATCATCCCTGGTCCGTTTTAATATTCGAGGCTATTTAGGTGGATAAACGGGCGAAACAGCACGAGAGAAGCATTTTCAGGCCAAATCAATGTGCTATGGCCTACGGTTCTGGGGGTGGGCCCAGGTTTTGAGCATGCTATGGGACAAAAATTGACCGGTGCATTCCAGGAAGGTTGAGAATCATTACAGTGTGGTCCGTTTTAATATTCATGGCTATTTGGGTGGAAAAACGGGCAAAACTGCACGAACGAAGCATTTTTAGGCTAAATCGGTGTTCTATAGCTCACAATTTTAGGGGTGGACCCGAGTTTCGGGTGTACTGTGGGCCAAAAATTAACTGGGGCATGTCAAGGAGGTTGGGGAACTTCCCAGTGTGGTCCGTTTCTATATTAGAGGTCATTTGGGTAGATAAAGGGGGGAAAAGGCGCGAACGGGGTATTTTTAGGTCAAATTGGTGTGCAATAACCCACGGTTCTGAAGGTGGGCCAGGGGTCCGGGCATGCTGTGGGCAAAAAATCAATCGGGGCATGCCAGGGAGGTTAGGGATTGTCCCAGTGTAGTTCATTTTAATATTCAAGGACACTAAGGTGGACAAACGCGTGAAACGACACAAACGGGGCATTTTTGGGCAAAATCGTTGTGTTATATAGCCCATGGTTCTGGGGGTAGGCCCTGGGTCCTGGCATGCTGGAGATCAAAATTAGATCGGGGCATGCCAAGGGGGTTGAAGATTGTCCCGGTGTGGTTTTT
>NW_025851441.1:0-11933 GCF_002878395.1 Capsicum annuum
ATTAAAGCTAATAATCAATAGGCTATAATATTGAATGAAAATTCAATGTGAGAAGGATCTTGGGTTTATGTCTACCTAAGGGAATATTATGCATGGGTGCATGATGATTTGGTGCAAATTCTTGTCCTTAACGACATGGTAGGCTAGGTTGAAGCTCTTTGAGGCTAGTTTATTATCAAAACCTCAAGAATATCACTCGTTGACCCTTTTGAGTACATAACAAGTGTGTCAATTAAAACCACCTAATAACTCTATTGGGCATCCCTATTTCTAGGATAATGCCCAAGACATAGCCAACTCTCTACTCCCCCTTATTTCTAAGATTGTGAAGAGATATCAAAGTACATCCTTTATTGTCCACTACTGCTTAGTGATAACTCTCAAACAATACCTATCTTATGAGAATGTAAGGGATTGTTGTCAATATATAACCCAACTAGGTTGGGGTCAAATCCAACAGAGAATTTGGTGTGAATCTGAGTTATCTGCGTGTTAATCAACTGATAGTTAGTAGTTTCCTGTGAATGGGGGTTTTTGGAAAGGTAGAAAATAATTACTTCTCAATTCAGTGTTTGAAATCAATATGATAAGGAAAACTAGAGTTATGTTCACTATGGATGTTGGGATTTGATAGACTCTAGTAACGGTTCAAGATTCTTGGGGTAGGTAGGAACATCAAACTATCCTTGTCAAAGTTATGTCAAAATGCTTCTCAACCCATTTAGACATTTGACCACCTAATTCTCTCAAACTTAGGGAATTTATATTTCATAATAGGATGTTATCTCAAGTTAATTAATCTTGTTACATCATTAATTATTAAATAGAAGTTTAATGCTTCCAAGTCCCTATTGATAATTCACTTCTTACTACGATTGATTTCTTATGTCAAGCAAATCAACAGTAAGCGAGGCCTATTTTTTGCAGCCAATAGTTAGCATGTAAAATAATGGAATTAACAAAAGTTCCTACCACTATTAGAATCTTGAGCACTTAGTTACGGTACAAACCCAAACCCATAGATCCCACTACTCGAGTTAAGAGAATTTAGCTACTCATAATAATATAAGCAAGAAAAAAAGTTGACTTCATACTTAGGTAAATGATATTATAACAAGATGAATAGCAACAAGTGTTTCACAGATATGATCTAGTAGAAAATCCCAAAGAGAGAATACTAGAGAGAAAAATGTTCAAAACATCAGTTCCCCTTATGATTAGAAAACCCTAACATATGCTTTAAATACTTCAGCCTAATTATCGAAATAAAATCATAGATCACAGTATTTTATCGGATACGCGACAACGCGTGTGACAGCTTATCAAGAGTCTAACGACTTATCAGGAATGTTGTCAGCTTCTCTTCACTTTTGATAATCTCTGCCTTGGGTTGATGATAAGGCTTGACAGCCTATCATACATGTGATGACTTATAAAAGATTTCACCACTTCTTCATTTCAAACTCCATTCCCTGCCTAAGCCTAACGATGAGCCTGATGGCTTATCATACTTATGACTGCCTATCACAGATGTCATCACTGATTCTAGCTGAAGTCCATTCTCTTTCTAAGCCTGACGGCAACTCTAAAACCTTATCACAAAGCTAATGACTTATCAAACAAGTAATCAACTATCTTTCTTCTCTACTTACTCATAAATCAACTTTTTTACTCCTATTATTGCTGATTCTCTTGCATCTTAACTTTTACTGCAATATTAAAGAGAAAACAATAAAAAATGACAAAGTTTGCTTAAGACATTGCAATTATTCTCAGTTAAAAGCCTCAAATGTGTTAGCATATGCTCACACGTCAACACCCCTAATTTAAAACAATTTCATGTCCTCAAGCAACTAAAATACAACCAAGAGGATACAAAGTACATTCCGTAGTCAACCATCCATATTATCTCAAAACATCTTCAGCATCTCCAAGGTCAATCAATTTAAAAAATTATGTATATTATTGAAGAAAAATAATGCGACATAGAGGAATCAAGATATGACATCAGTTCAGCAACAACAACCATGCATGTACCAAGACTAGACTATCCAAACAAGTTAGCAACTTAACCAGTGTGCCCTCACTACAAAGAAGTCCCACTTTACTTATATCAAACATCAAATATGTAACCATGGGGACGATTAAAAGACACTCACTCTATGAATGAAATTACAATTAATGTAGGACGAATACCATAGACTTTCCCTTATTTTCATTACCAAGATTTTTAGATAGGTCAGCTAGGATCACTATAGGTCTTGTCTTTTTCTTGTAATGTAGGCTAGGGGCGGGAATGATACTCGATGATATTTAAAGTAACTAAGCCTCCTTGACACTACACTATCTTCTGGGGTCTCACTTATTAACCTTTTTCTATTCTTTTTCTTGATCACACATATTCAGGATGGGTGCATTTTTTTTTACAATCACTTCTTTTTATTCACAACATTTCTTTTCTTGTTCTTTTCCATCGCACCTAGATTTTTATTCTTTTATTTTATTCTACATTTATTGATACTCATTTTACATAATGCACCCCTATGATAGCCACCCTCAACTTAGGCCATTTGCTAAAGTCAAGGTGTACAGTGTCCAAGAAGGACCAGGGCCAAAACAGGTTCGTTATGATATAAATGGGATGATGATAGGTATCATAAAAAGAAATAGGCGATTTAGGCTCAAAATAGGGATCAAGGGATATTATGCATATAGGGAAGGTCTTTATGCTAAAATGGGCTAATATCAAAATGGCCTACGATCCTTTCCTAACCTCTATCCTTAAACCTAGATAAGACTAACCGAGCAAGTTCTCTATTAAACGTAAAAAGGGGACTAAGTAAAATCTCACACTCACATGGCACACAAGTATATCATAATTTACTACTTATCCAGTTCATGCAATTATTTAGCAATGGCTATCAAGTCGCTAGAACTAATACCATACAAAGATGCACAGTGGTCACAATTAGATGCAAATTGCACAGTTAAATAATTAGACCATTTGAGAGATGTTCATAAAATAACAAAACCATGTTACCTGCCTCAGGTACTTGTATTTCTCCTTGTTAACTACAAAATGTTACACCAACAACTTACCCTACACCCTCAAGTTAAAATCAAAGAAAAACTAAACTAAGGGTTAGGGTATACCAGGAGTAGATCAAACATGGGGATCATGGGTTGCCTTTCATGTAGCGCCTGATTTAATGTTATGTCATGACTAGGTTATCTTGACTACTCAGACTTCATCAAGACACTATGCTGCTACCTCTTTTCGGTCTTCATAAAATATATCCGTGATTGAGAAGACACTCATATCCTTTTGCTGTATCATGGATGAGTGCAATTTGAAACATTCCCCTTTGTCATTGAACCTGAACTTTATCTCATTCAGCTTCATGGCTACTACCACTCTCCCAATTATGAGGAATGGTCTACCCAAAATGATAGGAACTTCAAAGTCCGCCTGATAGTCTAGGACTACAAAATTAGCAGGAAGTACAAAGTTGGCCACCTTTACCAATACATCATGTAATATTTCTACTGTCGTCTTTACAGACCTATTCCCCATCACCAACCATATATTTGTCGAGGTAGGATCCCCCAAACCTAGCTTTTTATACACGTCTAGCAACATCAGATTTATGCTCACGCCTAGATCACATAGGGCCTTAGCAAAATTAAGAGACCCGATTGTATATGGAATAGTGAATGCTCCAGGATCGGCCTTCTGCTGCACTAAGGATTTTGTAGCAATGGCACTACAATAGTTGACATTATCCATTGGCTCATCGCTTACTGCCCTCTTTTTCATTACCAGATGCTTCATAAATTTAGCATATCCTAGGATTTGTTCAAGTGCCTCCACCAATGGCACATTTGTTTTCAACTATTTTAACATCGCCTTGAAGTTACTAAATTTTTTGTCCTCAACCTTCTTCTTTAATCTTTGAGGAAGGAAGACGGTGGTCTTCAGAAAGTTTTCACTACTACTTTCTTTTCCTTTTCTTTCTCTTTTTCTGGAGCATTATCAGAACCATCCAACTTCCCAGACTCCACTGGACATTCATTTTTGAGTTCATCATCTACTTCAATCACATCTTAAACTCCACCTTTGCCAATGAAAGGGCCAGGTAATATCTTTCCATTTTTAGTGGTAATCGCAATACATGAGCCATAATTTTGCGAATTCTTAATTGTATCATTAGGAAACTTTCCACTCTTCCTCTGGTTCATCACTATAGTGAGTTAGATTATTTACTATTCTATCTGTTTGATCAAAGTGGAGTGTGAGTTTACCAGCTGACTAATAGATGATAGATCTGTCTTTATGGTAGTCACCCCTGAGTTGTTTGCCTCCACTCCCTTTAACAAATTAGCCATTATGTCCTCCATAAACATCTTTTCAGAACTTCTTGTAGCAGCCTCATGATTTGTAGGAGGGAAAAATAACTCTCTCCTATTATTATTGCTCCGCCTATTTCCTTACTCCTGGTTTTTATATCCAGCCTTTTCATAATAAGCCCAACCTTGATTTCATTGGATATTGCCTCAAAGACCCCCTTGATTATTTACATAGTTTGCCTCTCCTTCTGAGTCACACTCTACTTTGCCCTGCGATCCCATAGCCTTTACTTTCTCAATTTTACCTGATAGTAAATGCTTGACTAGCAAGTCCATCTGTGTTTTTAGGTAAGCCATGTCTTGATTATGCTTCTTATCTCTTCTATATTGTTCTGCAGTCATACCCACAAAAACAGTGGGGCTTGCTACCACAAAGTCTCTGGTATGCCATGCCCAACTCTATTTGTCATTCTCTCTAGCATTTCTGAAGCCTCTGGGAATGTAAGCTCAACAAACGAATCACCAACAACATTATCTACAATTGGTTTTATCACAGAGTTAAATGCCCTATACAAAGTCTCTATCAAGTGTATGTCCATCATATTATGGTACGGACACTGCGTCAACTTCTTTTTGAATCTTTCCCAAGTTTAATCCAAGGCTTTAGTTGGGAGCTATCTGAAGTTACTGATCTCATCCCTCAACTATACCCACCTGGAAGGTGATAGAACCTTTCTAGGAAAGCTCCTTTCAACTGCCTCCAGCTGGTTATAGAATCGAGTATCAGCTCATTAAGCCACAATGTTGCCTCCCTAGACAGAAATAACAAAAATAATCTCAAACAAATAGCATTCTGACCCCCTCTTGGGTTATCAAAAAATTTATATATGGTGACAAAGTTCACCAGATGCAAGTTCGGATCATCACCAGGAGGGCTACCAAACAACCTATTCAGATTAAGGAGTTGAATCATAGTACTCGTAATGTTAAATTTTTCTCCAGGTTCTAATGGGGCAGGAATAATTGCACCCATTGCACCTTCTCCATCCATTCCATCATCGTCCTCATTGAGGTCATACTGAACCAGCTGGTGATCTTCCCTTTCTCAAAACGGACAGTTCCTGTTAGTATTACGATGTATTGGTGTAGCTATTTTCTTTGTCTGCCTTGGGTTACCAGGGTTTAGCAACTCATCATCTCCTAAATATTCAACCTCTAGATTTGGATGTTGTACTTGCTGACTATCACTCCAAACATTCATCGAAGCTCTACATAAGGCTGCTAACCTATCAGCCTCATGTTGGTCTGCCATTCTGCCGATTAGTTGCGGTTCTGAATTAAATGGTAATAATGGTTCTTTGGAACTTCTGGTTCTTGGCATATACTACAAAATTTCTGGAGCAAACAAAAACAAAAAATAAACATAAAACTAGGAAACTTGACTAACAGTCAATTAGCAGACACAAGCTTCAATTTACAATGGTACTTCCTGGCAATGGCGCTATTTTTGATAGCCCTCAAAGTACACCTCTCTTATGAGAATGTAAGCGATCGTTGTCAATATATAAACTAACTAGGTTGGGGTTGAATCCCATAGGAAATATGGTGTGAATATGAGTTATCTACGGGTTAATCAACTGATAGTTAGCAGTTTCCTGTGAATACGGTTTTTTGGAAAGGTAGCAAATAATTACTTCTCAATTTACTGTTTAAAATCATTATGATAAAGAAAACCAAACTTATGATCACTATGGGTTTTGGAATTTGATAGATGCTAGTAACAGTTCAAGATTTTTGTGGTAGGTAGGAACAACAGACTATCCTTGTCGAAGTTATGTCTAAATATTTCTCAACCTATTTAGAAATTTAACCACCTAATTCTCTTGAACTTAGGGAATTTATATTTCAGAATAGGATGTTATCTCAAGTTAATTAATCTTGTTAGATCCTTAATTATTAAATGAAAGTTTAATGCTTCTAAGTCCCTATTGATAATTCACTTCTTACTAGGGTTGATTTATTATCTCAAGCAAAGAAACAGTAAGCAAGGCCTATTATTTACAACCAATAGTCAGCATGTAAAATAATGGAATTAGTAAGAAGTTCCTACCACTGTTAAATCTTGAACACTTAGTTATGTTACAAACCAAACCCATAGATTCCACAACTCGGGTTAAGGGAATTTAGCTACTCATAATAAAATAAGCAAGACAACAAGTTGACTTCTTACTTAGATAGATGATCTTACATCAAGATGAATAACAACAATTGTTTCTCAACTTTGATCCAGTAGAAAATCCCAAAAACAATGGTAATAATCTCTCAAAAAATAATTGTCTTGTTAAAGTCAGAAAAATAGAGAGAAAAATGATCAAAAGATCTGCTCCCCTTATGATTAGAAAACCCTAACATATGCTTTAAATACTTCAGCCTAATTATGAAAAAAAAATCATAGATCATAGTATTTTCTTGGACAGGTGACGACGTGTACAATGGCTTATCAGGAGTCTGACGGCTTATCAGGAATGTCATCAAATCATCTTCACTTTTGATAATCTCTGCCTTGGGCTAATGATGAGGCTTGACGACTAATAAGAAATGTGATGACTTATCAGAGATGTCGTCACTTCTTCACTTCAAACTCCATTCCCTACCTAAGCCTAATGATGAGCCTGATGGCTTATCACACTTCTGACGGCCTATCATAGATGTCTTCACTGATTCAAGCTAAAGTCCATTCTCTGTCTAAGACTAACATTAACTCTAATATCTTATCACATGGATGATGACTTATCAGACAAGTCTTTATCTATACTTCCTTCTCTATTTTCTTAGAAATCAACGTTTTTACTCCCATTATTGTTGATTCTCTTGTATCTCAACTTTTACTACAATATCAAGGATAAAACAATTAAAAACAACAAACGTTTCTTAAGACTTTGAAATTATTTTAAGTTAAAAGCCTAAAATGTGTTAGCATCTGCTCTCACATCACTTTGTCACCTATATACCTCTTTTAAGAATGATGTGGGTTCTCATATGTCACCTATATTTCTCTTTCAAGGATGAAATGGTATTTTAAAAATTTAGGGTTTTCACCTACAAATACAATTTGGATAAATCATCAACAAATTAGAATCTACACAAATACATTACAATCCGTACATAATTGTACCTTAGTTCGACATAATCCCAAGACAAACTACTTAGATATTAATGAAGTTAGGAAAGAGAAATATACCAAATTGGTTGTGCAATGCTTCCACTAAATTATGCCATAAATAGTAATCTAATATCCAACTTCAATTGCAATCAAAACTAATTGAAAAATTTACCACAATAATTTCCCCAATTTGGTAGGGTTTTTGTCAAGTCTCCATTTTCAAATTCAAAGTCCAATGATGATCCAAGTGAAGATATTTTAGCCCCTTTTGGATTTGGGACTAGCTATGTGAAATTTCAATTCAACCTATAGGCCACAGTCTTGAGTTGTTGCGTTCGCGGTAGCATAGCTATGTTCACGGTCACCGTAATTGGCTTCAAGTTATTGTGATAGTTGTACTTGATGTATCTTAACTAGTTGCGATTGGGGATTCCAGACCACAATCATGGTAACTGAGACTATTTCCCGCCCAGGGTCTTCAAGTTGTATTTCTCTTCTCTATTTGATCCCTTTAAAGCTTAATTGAACACCTTTCCTTTTCATCATCTGTATACCTAGAAAATTTGGAAATTCACCACTCAACAAACAAAAATTTAATATAAATGAGTTGTAAATTCACCACTCATCAGACAAAAATTTATACTGGACATGCCAGTTCTACAACCATACCGCGATCAACAGAAAAAAAATGCAATAATAAGAACCCATGGTGGCTAAATTATACTGCACCCTAACTAAAAGATTGCACATTATCCCCTATGTGCTAAAAATATATCAAAAAGGGAATGAGGACATACTTGGGATATATGAGGCTTCCATGTCATGATCTTCCCCAAATAAGGGTATCTTTATCGATGGAGACGGTCATGGTGATAGTGCACTACAAAAGATACACCCACTGCTACCACAGCATACCTCTACCGATAAACAAAAAAATTTATACTGGACATGCCAGTTCTACAACCATACCGCGATCAACAGAAAAAAAATGCAATAATAAGAACCCATGGTGGCTAAATTATACTGCACCCTAACTAAAAGATTGCACATTATCCCCTATGTGCTAAAAATATATCAAAAAGGGAATGAGGACATACTTGGGATATATGAGGCTTCCATGTCATGATCTTCCCCAAATAAGGGTATCTTTATCGATGGAGACGGTCATGGTGATAGTGCACTACAAAAGATACACCCACTGCTACCACAGCATACCTCTACCGATAAACAAAATTAATCACCATCGACTCATATCTTGCCTTTTCAGGGCCTGGTCATATGGAAGACTGGGATTCTGTAGGTCCCCCACTAACATCTCTTGGTCTTAACTATGGTGACCTTGTTATCATTCTCTGTAAATTAATCAAAATATTTATGCCATATGGAGGTAATGTCTGAATAACTGGGTGTATGACTGGAGTGGTGGCTGGTATATGGCTCTCTATTAGAGAGTGTGCCTCTACTTCAAAGATATCTACCTCTTCCCTTATATATCCTAGGACCGGTAACTAAATCTCTATATATCGGGTTACAACACGTCTCTTGAATTCATCAATACGTGCCTGTAATTCATTATGTAACTTTGACATAGAAAAACAGTGTACAACATCCTATCTAGCCTCTATCATCTATAGTCAAGTCCAAAATCGTGGCCGGATATGCCCATATACAATATCCACCTCATTCTAAATATTTCATAGATGAGCTTTATGGCTCTCTGACTATCCACTATGCTATGGAAAAACTCACAAGATATGATATTCATACCTGAAGTAGCAACTATAGTTTATGGGCGAGGGGGTAGTGAAGATGCACCCACTGTCTTTGAAGTTGACATAGGGGATGATGTAGAAATAGATGGTGTCTCCTCAACCTAAGTAATCACATTGGGAGATTCTCTCTACTCTCCTATATCAAGTTTAACGCTAAGTCACACATCACCTGTCTGTGTCTCAATCAACTCTATAGGTACTGATGGACACTCAAACTGGATTGGTGGTACTGTAGTGGGCACATATGCTGCAGCCTTCATCAACCTAGTATGTGTTGGAGCTGTCGTCTGTAATCTCTCCTCAACTCCCCATATCTCAGGCTCATTAGCCTCATCGCATAGTCTCTATATTAGGCATAGGCATGGCAGAGTTGTCATCTCACTAAAAGCTTTCTCATGAATCTCATGCTGGATAATAGATGCAAAATCAATGTCATATACAACTATCATTCTATAAATAAGAGTAGCTCTATCCCAAGATAATACATTGTTCACAGCAGTTGAACATAATATAAATCAAACCAATAGTCACTTGAACTTCGCAACAAATTTTGGTGTTGTCTTCTTTATCATACTGTGCCCCTTAATCGAAGGGGTCTCATTACCTAGAGAAGAAATGAATACAACTATCAATATTACCATCTCTAATCTCTCACTCCTATAGTCATTACCCAAATAATATGTCAGTCTTACGCATGTCATAATCTATAATTACACTATGCGATGGATGGTGGCACAATATAATCTGGCCCAAAGACAACTCAATTAATGGTGGTTGTTGATATGACAATCATAACCCCTCTAATTAGTGTCTACTCAAGATGTGCCAAATCAACCTACCTTAAAATAGGCCTCTTGGGTGTTGACAAAGCAACAGTGGTGTGGTATGATTCATCGAATTCCCAAACCATTGTCGAGCTATAAGTACCTAGGGATCTGGTCATCCACTCTAGCTAATATTGCTCAAAACCTATCCACAGCTGTAATGGTCCAGGCAATCCAAATAAACCAATATTCCTTTCCTTATAAATCACCCTCTTGGGCTGGCCAATCTCTCTCAAAATAATGCTTTCTTAATCAAATATGGTCTAAATGCCCTCTACGCACTACCTCAGGTTTACCTCATCAATAGGCTCCTCCGAGATATACGTGGGGTTGAAAATATGATCATGCTAAGATTGTGACTATTAATCCGAAGGTAAAACCTAGCAAGAAGCCTGATTTGTACACTCCTCATATTAGGGTACTACTAATGACTGTTTCTCATTTGTTGTATCAAAATCATCCCGGGAACCTTCCTCAGACTGAAGATCCCATTTAGATGCTGCTCGTCTTGATTCAGAGTCTTCCTCCTCCCCTTTCTCCTCCTCATCATCTCTCTTATTTGAATGGGGAGGGTGTGGTGGTGATGTTTGGGTTATCTTCATCCTCTGCCTACCGAGGAACTCAATAACCTCAGCCTTTGTCATTGGTCGAGTAGAAGTTTTCCATTTTCCCCACTGTGATTTCTCATAAATCTATACATCCATCTTGGCCATAATAATAGCCTTAGTAGCAACCTGCCTATTACCCCTAGTTACTAGTCCTTTCATTCTGGTTGAAGTTGCTTTGGTCCAAGCTATATTCGTCTTGGAAAGTGAGTATTCGTACTTTTAGATACTACTCTCGAAAGAGTCAACCTATGACCAAGATATAGGGGCTTTCTTCTTTGAATTATTAGGAGCCATGTGTATCTGAAAAATAACGTGTTAACATTCAACAGATTATAAGGGCCTGCAAAAGTTGGAGAAAACTCAAAATTCAAAATATTTGATTTTTCCTTAATTTTCACACCCCTATAACTTATTCGCAGTCCCAACATGTCCAATGTACACTCATATACCAAAAATAATATTTTTCTATTCAAACTAACATGCCAAACTTTTGGTATTCCACTACTTGGTTCAAGTTCAACTTTTGTGTTAGGTCCTAATCTTAAAGTTTAATTCACGATAAAACCCTACATTAAAATTTTAGGCTACTTCAAGACTCCTACGTACAAGAATTATGGTTTTATTTATATTGCATGGAAATAAACATATCAACTTGCTTGTTTATCTTATAGAGAAAAATACCACTATTAGGAGCCTAGAAAGTTACTTTTCTTTGAGAAACCTGGAAGTGAACTATAAAGAAGTGAAGAAAAACCCAAGATTGACCTTGTATTTAATGCGTCAGGACATGTTTGTACAACGAATAAGTATTAATTTATCCTTTACTTGTGTGTGGGAATGTGGGTAGTTTTAAATTTGACAGGGAATTTGAGTTTTTAAAATAAAGTGTAATTTTGAGAGTTTTGTTAATTAAAAATGAGTGAATAGGGCATAAATAGAGAGGGTAGGATAATTTAGGGTATAATTAGGTATTGGTGGGCCCAAAATTTAAAAAAAACTTGGGCTCAAAGATACCTACTTTTGGCAGCTACTTATGGGTCATATGTGGTACATACGGTCCATATGGGCCCACAGTAAGTGGGTGCAAAATTTTGGCCAAATTTCCTACTTTCTAGACTTTATACTATGACACTTATTTTGATACTTGCAAGGTCATAAATGGTATTTATGACCCAGAAAGTATTTTCGTAGGTTGTAGTCCAAAAAATTCCCAAAAAAA
>NW_025851442.1:0-727 GCF_002878395.1 Capsicum annuum
AAATGAAGAACAAAAAGAAATTAATGAGGAAAACTTAGAAAATACCCACACAGAAATAAATACTCTTGATAAAAAAGAAAATGAAAATATAGTACCTAAAACAACAGAAATAAGAAAACCGCAATAATGGAGCAGATACGACAAAATCAACGGAGACAAGATACTGTACAAAATCTGAATTATTGTATATTATTGCACAAAAGTCTTGATTGAGTTATTGTACATTAATTAGATTATTGGACTTTTACGTAAATAATAGGAAAATAGGATAGGCCATAGGCCCCTTTATTTGACTTTTTTCTTCTTTCTTTATTTTAGTTTTAACATGTGTAAAAATAGTTTGTAAATTTTCGTTCTATAAATGAAGAAGACAGAAGGCATTGCAAAGGCAAACCTTTATGCGTTGAAGCAACTTTTCTCTCCACTTTCATAACAAATGGTATCAGAGCCCAGCAACTTTAAAAGTACGGAAGATATATATATATGTTAGAGTTATTAGAATTAAAATTAGATTTAGAGTTAGAGTTAAAAAATTTTAGAGTTACAAATTTCTGTATAATAATTTATCCTATCTGTACTATAATGTATATCTAATTCTAGATTTTCAATGTTATTTATTATCTTGTGTTGTTCTTCTCGTAGTGAGTTTTTTAAATTATATAAACTATCACATGTACTTTTATCTAAATTTTTTAAGGTTTTTTCTATCCATACTAATTTTTCTTTT
>NW_025851442.1:827-1554 GCF_002878395.1 Capsicum annuum
AAATGAAGAACAAAAAGAAATTAATGAGGAAAACTTAGAAAATACCCACACAGAAATAAATACTCTTGATAAAAAAGAAAATGAAAATATAGTACCTAAAACAACAGAAATAAGAAAACCGCAATAATGGAGCAGATACGACAAAATCAACGGAGACAAGATACTGTACAAAATCTGAATTATTGTATATTATTGCACAAAAGTCTTGATTGAGTTATTGTACATTAATTAGATTATTGGACTTTTACGTAAATAATAGGAAAATAGGATAGGCCATAGGCCCCTTTATTTGACTTTTTTCTTCTTTCTTTATTTTAGTTTTAACATGTGTAAAAATAGTTTGTAAATTTTCGTTCTATAAATGAAGAAGACAGAAGGCATTGCAAAGGCAAACCTTTATGCGTTGAAGCAACTTTTCTCTCCACTTTCATAACAAATGGTATCAGAGCCCAGCAACTTTAAAAGTACGGAAGATATATATATATGTTAGAGTTATTAGAATTAAAATTAGATTTAGAGTTAGAGTTAAAAAATTTTAGAGTTACAAATTTCTGTATAATAATTTATCCTATCTGTACTATAATGTATATCTAATTCTAGATTTTCAATGTTATTTATTATCTTGTGTTGTTCTTCTCGTAGTGAGTTTTTTAAATTATATAAACTATCACATGTACTTTTATCTAAATTTTTTAAGGTTTTTTCTATCCATACTAATTTTTCTTTT
>NW_025851443.1:0-471 GCF_002878395.1 Capsicum annuum
TTTTTTTCTCTATTTTCTATTATTCTTCTTCTTTTTTTGTATTTTTTCTTTTTTTTTTCTTTTTATTTTTTTATTTATGCGAACTAGCAAACATAAATACGAGTTCAAAATATAAAATATAAATACAAAGGTGAATTATAATATACAAATACAAGTGAAACCTATAAAATACAAATACAAATGCGTACTATAACATACAGATACAAGTGTGAACTATAATTTGTATTTTTTAATTATTGAAAAGGAACGATTGATTTTCTTTTTACGAATATTTGTTTGTATTTATTTATATGAGTTGTATTTATTGATACAAATAAATAAAATTCAAATTTTTATAAAAATACAATATGTATTTGTATTTTTAAAATCTTTGGTTTCATTTGTTTATAATTGTATTTGTATCAAGTGATATTTATTTATTTACAAATACGAATAATAATTTTGACATACAAATACAAAATGGTACATTTG
>NW_025851443.1:571-1042 GCF_002878395.1 Capsicum annuum
TTTTTTTCTCTATTTTCTATTATTCTTCTTCTTTTTTTGTATTTTTTCTTTTTTTTTTCTTTTTATTTTTTTATTTATGCGAACTAGCAAACATAAATACGAGTTCAAAATATAAAATATAAATACAAAGGTGAATTATAATATACAAATACAAGTGAAACCTATAAAATACAAATACAAATGCGTACTATAACATACAGATACAAGTGTGAACTATAATTTGTATTTTTTAATTATTGAAAAGGAACGATTGATTTTCTTTTTACGAATATTTGTTTGTATTTATTTATATGAGTTGTATTTATTGATACAAATAAATAAAATTCAAATTTTTATAAAAATACAATATGTATTTGTATTTTTAAAATCTTTGGTTTCATTTGTTTATAATTGTATTTGTATCAAGTGATATTTATTTATTTACAAATACGAATAATAATTTTGACATACAAATACAAAATGGTACATTTG
>NW_025851444.1:0-656 GCF_002878395.1 Capsicum annuum
CAAGGTGTTGTGGCGAAACCAATCTGTTAAGGGTGTAACTTGGGAAGCTGAGGCGGATATGCAATCCAAGTACCCGCACCTATTTTCCGCGAACTTTGATCAAGGCGAAGGTACCGTTTTTTCCTAAATCATGCACTTTTGATAAAAGTTACAGCAGTTCAGCTGTCATTTATTATGTGTTCAACTGTAGTTTCTTGAATTTATGCATTCTATGTTGCATTCGGAGTGAGAAACGATGTAGTGATGAGTGTAACGAATGGTTTCAGCTATATGCTCTATTCCCTATCTGATCTTCTAGAATGAATTACAAATTTTTGATGCGGAATGTCTTAGATTATGACCGACCATTGCGTATAGTATCAAATACGATTTCCAATGATATGTGGATCATCCAAAACGGACACCCGAGCGACGAGTTATGAACATTCCGATCGAACCGTGAATAGTAGTGAACAGTAAAACGTGCAGGAAAAAGTACTGAGGCCTGGCGTATTTTTGCTCCAACTTAAAACGATCATAACTCCTTGTACATAATGATATGCATAAGATACCATATATCAACAGAAAGATACAAGAGTCCTCTTTCTAATGAAATTGGTTTCATCCAACTTGGATATCGAAGTAAAACGTTATGGTTGATCTACTTCAGACTATCA
>NW_025851444.1:756-1412 GCF_002878395.1 Capsicum annuum
CAAGGTGTTGTGGCGAAACCAATCTGTTAAGGGTGTAACTTGGGAAGCTGAGGCGGATATGCAATCCAAGTACCCGCACCTATTTTCCGCGAACTTTGATCAAGGCGAAGGTACCGTTTTTTCCTAAATCATGCACTTTTGATAAAAGTTACAGCAGTTCAGCTGTCATTTATTATGTGTTCAACTGTAGTTTCTTGAATTTATGCATTCTATGTTGCATTCGGAGTGAGAAACGATGTAGTGATGAGTGTAACGAATGGTTTCAGCTATATGCTCTATTCCCTATCTGATCTTCTAGAATGAATTACAAATTTTTGATGCGGAATGTCTTAGATTATGACCGACCATTGCGTATAGTATCAAATACGATTTCCAATGATATGTGGATCATCCAAAACGGACACCCGAGCGACGAGTTATGAACATTCCGATCGAACCGTGAATAGTAGTGAACAGTAAAACGTGCAGGAAAAAGTACTGAGGCCTGGCGTATTTTTGCTCCAACTTAAAACGATCATAACTCCTTGTACATAATGATATGCATAAGATACCATATATCAACAGAAAGATACAAGAGTCCTCTTTCTAATGAAATTGGTTTCATCCAACTTGGATATCGAAGTAAAACGTTATGGTTGATCTACTTCAGACTATCA
>NW_025851445.1:0-4689 GCF_002878395.1 Capsicum annuum
ATTTACATGGTGTCAACTGAGGATGATATAGGTGATTGAAATCTAAATCATGAAATAACATAATTCACTTGGGTAAACATATGGTCATTGCTTGGATTCAAAATTTTTAGTAAAATATTGTGTAAATTCATACTTAACATTTAAATTTCATAAAAATAGGATAAATGGTTTATACTTGAGAAGAAAGGGGTTTTGGGGACTCAATGGTTAGAAGGAACCCATTGATGAATACCCTACATACTTGAGTTGCTTGAATTCTTGAAGAAAATCTTGGACTTGAGACCTTGAATGGTTGAATTCTTGAGAAGCTTGAATTTTGAGTTCTTTGGAATAGGTAAAGGTTTCACATGGTTAACTAATGGGGAATAGGGAAAATAACTCCCCTTTTGGGTTTTATTTCATTAATTAGGTGATTTGGGAGGGGGGAAATGAAAAAAATGCCTCTTTGTACATTTAAAAATAAAGTAGGAAAAACTAGCCTCCGTGACATAGAGGCTACCATAGAGACTAGCCTCCATGACATAGCATGTATTGTGGAGGCTAACCTCCGTGACACACCACGCATAGGTCCAGCCTCTATGACACATCCAAATCATGGAGGCTTACTGCCTCTGTGGTCCAAAATTATCTCGAACCCCTTTCAAACATTTCAAAACTCTCTCAAATGACCTTTTTTACATCCCTAAACATGTTTCAACTCATAAATCACCATTTCAAACTCAAGATCGCTAAAACTGAAATGTTTGAAATCTTGGGATCTTAAAATGGCTGTCTCTGGTACTTAGTGTGAAATAAATGCCTTTAAACCCTTTAAATGTGCTACTAATAGATGAAAACATGTCTAGGATTGTAACGCCCTAATTTTCTGAACCGAAACACTACACGATGCTCATGACCCCAAAGGACCACAAGCTAACCCATGACTGATATCTGTACCTGTAAACTACATAATATCTCATAAAACATGCGAAAATATGAACTGAAAGGCCATAAGGTTCAATACTAATACATATCTAAAAAATATGGTATAACAATACCAAAATGAAACTAAAATAACTATCTGACATGATGTAGTCTAGAAAGCCTCTAACTGTCTAAATAAGGGGTTGATGAGAGATGTCCCCAACTAACTCCAACTACTAAAATAAACTAAAAACTAAATAGAAATCAAATCATCATGTCCTTGAAGGATGAGGACTCACGTCTAACTCTGACTACCGATCCTGGAATCTACTACTGATTCGGAGCTCATGCCTCTAAACCTATGGTGTAACATAAGAGAAATCACCATAGCGCAAACGTGTCAGTACGTATGAATATACTGAGTATATGAGTGAGGTAGGCTAAATGAAAAGGGTTATATGCATGAACAATACTAACTGATATGAACGTGAGAGTACATACATACATACGTAATTGTAACTGAACTCGTGGAGATACTGACTACTTACTGAGTATGAATACTGACAATATGAGTGTACTAATAATGAGATTGTAAAATACTGAGTTTACTGATATTGATATGTAAATCACTAATAAGTGATGGATCTGATACTGTATTACTAAATACTAAGAGACTGATATTGCATTACTGATAAATGAATGATTGTTTCTGACAATTAGAATTATAAAGAACTGGTCTAATTGACTATATCTGATAGTCCTGAGATGAGTACTGATAGAATGAGTTTTGATAAGTATTGTGATTGATAGCATAAGTGACTGTATTAGACAGTTCATAAGTCTGAAGGAAACTATCTGAGTTCCATACTACTTCTGAGTTGACTGTATCTGACAGTCCTGATGTACTGAAATCTGAAGAACTATCTGAGTTCTTTATTAAGATTGGTTAACTGTAGCTGATAGTCCTAAAATCTGTAACTAAAACTGTGGGAAGTATTTATATAACTGATATGCCTCTATAACGCATATAGCAAAGTTGGGGTCCAATCTCTGCCTTGAATAGAGGGGTGTCAATACCGCGCTACTGGTAAGGACAACTGTGAAAACCCTATACTGGCAGGTACTCAAATGAGCACAGTGGGAACCATAAATTAATAGGTTAAGCCACCTCGTCAACCCTAATATGGTAGGTTAAGATATCTCAACCTACGCTAGCTACGTAGTTCTGAAATACAAGAACGACTGCTAAGAATCACCCCCTGAACTGGCAGGTGAGTTTCCATCCTTGGGTTCACTTGGTGCTAACTTCTACTCCCATCTGAAGGACACTGAACTAAATAACTAAGCTGAACTGAATAACTAAACTAAACTAATTAGATGAACTGATACTAATTAACTGGACTAATACTAGTGGTATTATTTAGTAGAGCTAAACTAAGTTTACTGGATTCCAATGACTGACGGAATGTAATGAGTTCAAAGGACTGGTTGAGAGTACTGAAGTTACTGAGATTGACTGTGAATACTGAGGTTGCTGAGGTTACTGAGCACCGAGATTACTGAGATTACTGGACTACTTCGATTACTAAGATTTTTGAGTTTTCCTGAGTCACATGTCTGACTGAATTCTATAGATCATGGCTTGACTGAAAGTATGGTGAAAATATGACATGGCTCTAGGCAGACAACTATATTTTTTGGGTACAAGTACCCCCAGGACTCGATGAAAGGAAACTAACACAACTTGAATTTCTTGAGTACACAACTATCAATAACAATCCATAATACATAAGTGGTGGATTTCATGAAGTACATGGTCATTATAATATCTATCATGAATAAAAATGCTTAGAATCAAGTCATAAATCTCATATTCTAATATCATGGGCATTCCGACAACATATACTATTCATAGCAATGTCATGGAAACCAATCAAGCATAAGGGAACGACACCATGTAACATTTAGTTCATATTGTAATGATTTGGGGATATTATACTTCATGCATTTATTCTACATCTCAAACATGGTAGAGAAAGCATGGATATAATTCAGATACATAATTCATATCTTCATCATCATACATGCTTCATGCCACTACCATAAGAATACATAATTAGCATGGAAATTCATATTGAAGAGTATAGCTAACATGAACTTGTCATATGAATATCATGGAATCATGTAAATAGGAATTTCTAGAATCCTAGGCATTTTATCAAACACCTTGCATGCATTCTTTAAGGCATAGGTGGATTTTATACTCTCATTATATTAAACCACCCAAAGTTCATGATTTTCAACCAACAACCACATATATTTCATGAAAACATCCTTAGATATCATCTTGAAACTTAAGCATTTATCATCAACTTGTACATATTCATATCACCACAAAAATTTTACAAAACAACATTTAAAGGCATGATTCTTGAGCTCTATGCATGAATTGAATACATTGATGAACACTACGCATACCTTAGATTAAGAATTTGTGAAGTTCGCGGTGAAATCGGCATGAATCTTGGAAGCCCCAATTGAAACCTAGCCTTGTTCTTGAATGTTTTTCAGAAAATAGGCTATATTTTGGTGTAATGAAGGATTAATCCCGTGTTGGTGGTATATATACGGGTGGAGGATGAACAAAATACCCCTAAGGAACAATTAAGGGCAAATCTGTTCCTCAGCTGACAGTTTGATAGGCTGAAGTAAATCGGTTATAACTTTTTACTAATATTCTCAAATTGGATGAACCCGATTGAATTTGAAATAGGACTCAAATATATTTCATTTGGTATATTATATCTCACATATTTCATTATATATAGGGAGTTATGATCGATGGAAGTTGACCCTGAAATAATGAAAACTGGGCAAAAAGTTCTAGCCAGGGCGGCGCCCTTCTTAGACAGGGGGTCTAAGCGAGGCTGTGCAGCCCCGTAGCCTTTTTCCATTGGTTCAGGATCTCAAACATGACCTTATGATACTCCAGAAATCCCAAACCTCACTCGGAGTGCACTACAAGCTTGCCCGATCATAACACAACTTGAAAATCTAAAAACAGAGGTCGGGAAGGTCTCGAATAAATCCCCGAAGTTTGAAGGCTTGAAATGAGACTAAGTGTTGAACACTTATGAAAATTGGCTAAGTCTTAAAGCTTGTAAAGCAAAGAGATCTGAATTTGGATGCAAGAATTTTGTCGGGTCTTACAATATCTCCCCCTTGGAAACATTCGTCCTCGAATGGAAATTAAGAGGGGAGAAATGATAAACTGAAGTATGTACAAGACATACACTACCAAAACATGATTTTTTTGAAGGACATAACTTATAAGCTGAGTATATTATACTATACATACATATCTGATGCATGCATAATTGATTTATGAATGTAAGACTGAGTGTTTTGATGAACTGAGTTTTCTCAAATGAGAATGCATATCTGATACATAACTGATAAGATGAGTCCATGCATATCTGATGCATGATTATATGACTAACTTGATACATTAATGCATAACTGAAGGTACTAATAAGCTGGCCACGTATATCTGATGCGTGGATACATAACTAAACTAACTCATGAACATGCGACTGAACATACAATGGTAATGGTACCAAGTTTAAACTGAAAACCAAGCATGGAACTGCATACCAAGTTTGGTACTAAAATTTGAATATGGGAATGAGTAAGTTCAAGGAAGACTGTTACCTTGAACTGAAGATACTGATGATCTGAGATTAATTACTCAATATGCTTGAGAGGAAACATGAGAACATAACTGAG
>NW_025851446.1:0-606 GCF_002878395.1 Capsicum annuum
TTGTTAAAGTAAAAGAAGATTTGTTGTTTATGTCACTTTATTTAAACACATATCACTCATATAATATAGAATATTAAAATTCATTTAATTGATATATACAATATCAATTTTTAAGTGATTAAAAAACTATTTAATTTAAAATATATAATTCAATAATGGAGTCGACATTTTTATTATTTTTTAGAGAAATTAAAATATATAAATAAACATAATAATTATTCAAATAAATTTAACGTATCGTATATTCATAAATAAAATATTTCTTAAATGTGTATGAATCTCTAATATTTCATGTTAAATTACTTATTTTGTTCTAAATTACATAAAATATTGATAATCTCATTTTTTGTTAAAAAAATTCATCATCAAAAAATGTGAAAAAGAATTACTCTCATTTTTCATTATTTAGTATCACTAATATTTGGAGAGTCAAATTATATTTTTTTAAAAAATAAAATTTTTAAATATCTTTAGCTAAATATAAAAATAATTTTTTATTTAATAAGTAAGCTTGTATTAAGTTAGAAAGAGAATGTCAACATACTTTAATAACTTGTCCATGATTTTATAAAAATACCTTATATTTTATATAAGAAAAATAAAGTA
>NW_025851446.1:706-1312 GCF_002878395.1 Capsicum annuum
TTGTTAAAGTAAAAGAAGATTTGTTGTTTATGTCACTTTATTTAAACACATATCACTCATATAATATAGAATATTAAAATTCATTTAATTGATATATACAATATCAATTTTTAAGTGATTAAAAAACTATTTAATTTAAAATATATAATTCAATAATGGAGTCGACATTTTTATTATTTTTTAGAGAAATTAAAATATATAAATAAACATAATAATTATTCAAATAAATTTAACGTATCGTATATTCATAAATAAAATATTTCTTAAATGTGTATGAATCTCTAATATTTCATGTTAAATTACTTATTTTGTTCTAAATTACATAAAATATTGATAATCTCATTTTTTGTTAAAAAAATTCATCATCAAAAAATGTGAAAAAGAATTACTCTCATTTTTCATTATTTAGTATCACTAATATTTGGAGAGTCAAATTATATTTTTTTAAAAAATAAAATTTTTAAATATCTTTAGCTAAATATAAAAATAATTTTTTATTTAATAAGTAAGCTTGTATTAAGTTAGAAAGAGAATGTCAACATACTTTAATAACTTGTCCATGATTTTATAAAAATACCTTATATTTTATATAAGAAAAATAAAGTA
>NW_025851447.1:0-11505 GCF_002878395.1 Capsicum annuum
TTTACTGGACCCCTAGACTGTGCCTCAGAACCTGGAAGGAGGGGGGGGTCAGCACAAAAGTACTGGCATGCGAAGCAATCCAAAATAAAGTATTTGAACATATATATAATAGATGAGAGAAATTTTCATCCACACATCATGAATAAAATAGTTTCTAAAACCACATGGGCATTTTCTGAAAACATGTAACTTGTCTGAAAATTTTAAATTCTGATCTGTGTATTACTTCTGAGTTAGGTGGCATCCCCTACAAATCTGATATTCCATGAGCGGTATGGAATCCGCCATTGACTCGGCGGGGAAGCCTCTAACCCGAGTGTGCCGTAAGGGTTGGAGTTCCTAAATCTGATACACCACAGGGCTCTAGGCCAGCGTAATATATAAACTTGGATCGACAAATCACAGTTTTGGGCAACGAGTTTTCTGAACTCATGCCTTCTTCGGGGAACCACCTAAGCTCTCTTTATGCCCAATTTTTATCCTGTTCTGAAACATGCATGTTTCTAGTTTTAACATCTGGCAAGTCTTATTTCAAACATGCATTTAAATCTATTTTAAATTATCATGGAAAAATCTGAGTTGGTGTCGTCACACCAAGACTTGCAAGTCCTATTTCTGAGCCATAATGTCGTAAGCAGGATTTTTCATAAAAATATAGTTTTCAGACCACCCAAATATGTAATTTGCTGAAGAGATTTCATGTTCCAAAACTCAAGTCAAAACCATGCAAAACTTTCATCAAACATATGGTGGTCATGTGCTTTTGGAAAATCCATGCAATCTTTCATTATATGCATATTCAACATTCACAACACTCTCTTGTGTGTTCAAAAATCATATCATTCTTTTCAAAATGCATTCAAAACAATTCGTATCATATGAAAATGGGAAAGCTCACAACACAAGAGGGATTCATTATAATTCATGCTCTCAAGACTGAAACACATACATACATGTACATATAAACTGTCAAATCACTTTGGGGAGGGCCAAAAGACCAAAACAATGTCATTAAAGCTTCTAAAAACATAAATATGTTCATAATTCAAAAACCCCATTCTAAAACATGATTTTTCTATGCCCATGAGAATTTAGGAAAACCCTGCATACCTCTATTTAAGAAATTGAGAAATGATCCTTGAAGCCTACGATGTGGGGATTCCAAATCTCCAATTATCTTCCAAAACCCATGGTTGAATCTTGAGTTATTTGGGATTTTTGTTTGAAACCCTAAGGGGTGTTCTTGAGAGAAAATTTGAGAAAAGGATTATATTTTGATGAATTGGGGGCTAAATATGGTGTTATAGACGAAATTTGAGTGAGGTGAAATGACTAAAATGCCCCTAAGTAAATAAACAAAGTCGAAACTGTCCCTCAGTTGACAAGCTGACAGGCTGAAGTAAAACGGGTATAACTCCTTACTCAGATGTTGAATTTGTATGAAAATAGTTGCATTGAAAAGAATACTCAAAGATCTTTCATTTAATAGGTAGCCCCTCTCCCAGTTCATTATATTCAGAGAGTTATGATCGTTTGAAGTTGACCGTGAAATACTGAAAACTGGGCAATAGGCTATGCATTTTGCTACTATTTTGAAATCCAAACGCAGCCTTATGCATTCCAAAAAATTCCAAAACTTATCCGAGATGTACTATGAGCTTGTCCGACATAACTTAACTTGAAAATCTAAAAACGGAGGTCGGGAAGGTTGGAAAGTCGTATCCCGAAGATTGCCAGCTAAAATGACTCTAAGTCCTCATTACACTTACAAAAATTTTCAAGTTTTTAAGTCTAAGAGCACTCTATTAAAGGCTAATCCATTCACGATTTTTAAGGTGTGTTACATTATCTCCCCCTTGGGATCATTCGTCCCCGAATGATGGATTGGAAATGTTGAAGCTCAAAGGTATAGAATGACGCTGACATGATGTGTCTTCTAAGAAAGTATATAACTGATCTGAAACATTTAAACTTCTATCACGAAACTGAATTCTGAGTTGACTTGCCCTTACTTGCTTCAAGAAGCTGATTCATGCTAAGAGTTTAGGATTCCCTTGAAGTGTTCATGATCCAATCATACATATTGAATTGAGAAGTGATAAATTATGCAATTACGAATCATGAGGCATCAAGACTTAGATCGTACCAGGGTATTATACTAACTGGGCTAAAATACTTGGAAGTATTTGAGATTATGCACTGAACACTTATGAACTGAGTCACGACTAAATAGCTGAATCTGAAACATGATGCTTTGACTAAACTGAATTCGCAACTTAGGATGAAATATATTATCTCTTGGGATGGTCATACGCATGAGACTTCGGATAGCAGAATTGGGTGAAAAGGTAGAAAACCACAGTAACTTGTCGGCCTGACTGCTAAACTGAATTACACCGGAAACATATATTCAATGGGAGTATCTCTTCAGCACTCTGTCTAAAGAAATTCTAGTAGCATTATGGAGCAAAAGATCTTGGACAATGCAACTTCTTGTTTTTCAAGCTTAGCACACTTCTTTAATACTCCCTTAACTATACTATTTCCCTTAAATACCATATTCATTCCATTCAACTTATAATTCTCATATGGGCATTGATAGTTCTTTCTACAATGTTTGTAGTAGCTTAAATCCTTTCACTGCGATCAAGCCTAACTCTAAGTCACAAAAATACAACATGCTACACCACACTATTATTCTAAACCATATGATGCCACCTTCTATACCTCTTTTAAAGATCACATCCTAAGCATAACATGCCTTACCACTTCAATGACTACTCTGAACTCTTAATATCAAGTCGCTAATGCATATTGCGACCTTCCACTACAATCCCAAAACGTCATTCAAGCCTATTTTATAACCACATGTTAACTTCAAGGCAACCACCCATAAATACATACTTCACATAGTTTCTAGACTATTTTCAATATAACTCCCACGTGCTACCCTAAAAACATACACACACAAACTTTTCCACTAACCATCACATGTATCAAAGACTTGGCCCCAAATCTTACTTCATACTTATGGCCTTATCTAAAACAAGCATACTATGATCTTCCATCAACAAGAACATTTACATCATCACCACTATCATTGCATAGGGAGGGTCACTAAAAGGTTAAAACATAAGACCCAGAAGCATGAAAAGATTTTTTTTATACGGGACTGAGCACACTATAAGGAGTGAGTACATGCGTCATGAGTTGCATGACCTCAACTAGAGTTCATAACACAAGGAATGTGATTCCGACTACTTGAATGAACTAGAACTCATTATCTTGGAACTGGAAGAGTACGTGACTCTCTATCATATACAGGAATCATAAACTATGATCACGGAACTGAATCGTAAGGCATAAGTAAGCATCCAGATAACAAAAAAAAAATACTGAGGTAGGAATGGGTTGAGATTCACCCTCACTTTTTGATGTTCTAAATCATACTGCGTCACTACTAGAATCTGAGAGCCTTACTTGGTCATTCGTTCTATCATCTCTCCCTTAGCTTCAAGCCATCATATTAAGTTTGGGAGATCCCTTACTAGGCTCTAAACTGAAGTACACTCACTGCACTCTGGGGTCTAGAAAACTACTATACACGCATATCATGGCACTTAACCCGAATGACTACACCTGAAAGTGGAAAACCCACTGTTAATATTACCTTTTGAGATACACTTTATCATTCTATAGACCCAGTAGTCATCATATAATACTTGCACACTTACTAACTTCGGGTCTTCATGAGTATCCCCATAGTCGGAGTGAACACCCTCTAATGCTTTAACTCTTATTTCTATTAGTTCAACCTTCAAAAATTCAAACTTAGAATCTAGCACTCAACATGGATATCACCAAGCCTTCAATGAATCATACTACTTCCGACATAGCCTACCAATATCGCGACTCCAAACTTACATCTCTCTACTATGAGAACCAAGATCATATAAAAAGGCTTAACACTATCAATCAAAACTCCTTAACTTGGCTAGTTAGAACACCATATACCATCTAACTAGTCTTTATCCACCTAGTAACTCAACGGTACCACTCGTCACACAAAACGTGTAATAGTCTTAGAAAATACCGCAACCTCAGATCACCTTGGGCATACTTCTACATTATATATGCAACATCATACTTCACTACGAATCAAATAAAATTAAACTCTTGCATATACTGTTCAAGCCTATTAGATTAATTTCATAAAACTAGTATCATTAACCAAGAAATCATCAAATCCACCTTCATGGACATCAATTGTTCAAACTTAATGTCTAGTGCTAAACATGATTTACAACCCAACCTTATGCATAATTCTTACAAAACATACATCATTAATCTTAAGTCACTATTTTTACAACCACATTGTGATGCTCAGCGTCACAACCCATTAAACTCCTCACGTTTTGGGCATGTTTCGGACTATTCGAAGGCGTTTTCGAGCTTGACGGGGCTTCGATAAATGCCCCGCATTGCTCCCAATGTTCCAACACCTTCTAGATGGTCAAAATAGGCTGGCAGAACATTTATTAGACTTTAGGAAGTTCACATGGGCTGGTATGAAAGTGCAGATTTTCCGGCTTTAGAAGGTCCACAAAGGTTGGCATGCATGTGCAGAAGTTTCAGCATGCATGTGCAGGATTTTCAGATTTTCAGCTTGTAGTTGATAATTGTATAGCTTGCATTGTTGTACCTTGTTGACTTAGGGACTTTTAGTACTATAAATACATGTTGTAAGGCATCATAGGCATCAGCTCATACTTATTTTATTCAGTAAATACCACCCATGAAGAATACAACATAATTTACTAGTCCATCAAATTGGGACATTCTACCCCCAAATACCTCATTTTATCTAGATACTATCCACGACCAAAACACCTTTATGACATTACTACTATATCTCAAAAATCTACTAAATACCTTCTCACAAGTAGTACTAGTTTACAACTACGAAGGAAAAGAAGGTCAAGGGGTAAAGTCACATAATAGACATGATCGATATTAATCTTATACTATAAGCCCATACAATCTTATCTACTTATATGGCTTCTCACATTACGCTTACTTACCCAAGCATACATTTAGACTACCTTCAAATTCCACAAACAACCATGAGTCTATATTTACAACTTACTGGCTAATATAGTCATTTTCACACTTCAAGCAACCGACAAATCACCCTAACTAACAACTCCTTCTCTACCTTCTACTAAACTAACACACAAGGACGAATCACCTCTTTACCAACTCAATCTCATGCAAACAGATTCAGTTATACATATATTAAACCAACACAAGAACAAAAAGTTGGACAACAAGTTGCTAGTGAATCTAAATAGGCCTCACATGGCTTTACTAGACTTTGATTTTATATTTTGAACAAGAAAATGAAATGAATGACAAGTCAACTATGCTAATGAATCGAAAGAGCCCCACACGGCTTCACTAGACTTTATTTTTTTTTCAACAACACCTTGATAACAAGATTACATGAGATAGAAATTTAATACACAATATCCACTGAACTAAGAATACACATCTTACTCTATATAAATAAAATTAGAGTCAAACACTTCCTCCACGGACTACCATACCATCCACACATGCTACTAGTTACCACATTAGTCTATCACCATAAGGGGGTAAATCATTTTCAAACATCGATTATTCAACTAAAATATTCATTTACACAAAAGTCACCCTCACTCTGACTTCTAACTTTGTGACCTTACATCACCAACTTCTAGGTCTAATTTCACTACCAATAGGTCATGACAACAACACTTTAACACATACTACTATTCGGGTGGAAATACAGTTCCAACATTCTACTACACATCATCCCCCCTTAAGCAAGACATTTGTAACATAAATTTGAAAAGGACTAAATACAATTAATACCTCAAGATAAAAAGCACGATTCCATCAGGATCAATGTTTACATCAGAATCAATACACATTGAAGTACTAACGGACTCTTCTCAAGTACTTGCACAAATTTTAACTCTTATATGGTTCAATCAGAAAGGACCATACCATTTAGATTCTAAACTTCTGCACTTGAATCACCTCAATAATGAGACATATCTGAGGACATTAGAGTAAGGAAAGAATTTTGGATAACTTTTTACTTTCGTATGGGCGACACCATGGCACGAATTAGAGTATGAAAGAGGAACATTTTGACTCTATTGCACGAACTAGAACATGAAAAAAGAGATACATTCCTAAATGCTTAGTAGCCTTCTTCTTATAAGTGTGGCGCACTACACACCCATAAACAAGACTCTACCCGACGTGATTTCGCAGACACCCTGGGACCATGAACCATCCTTTGATACCAAGTTTTTCACGACCCAAACCGGAGTCCTGGCTGTGACGAGCATTCCCAAACCGTAAAGCCCGGGACGCCTTCTGTCTATATGGTAATCATGCACAATATTTATAATACAAAAGAAAATGCAGAAATAGAAATTTGAAATGGAAACATAGTCAATCTAAATAAGATCATAATACTGAAACTAAAAATGTAACTGAATAATAATATCTGACTTAGTCTGTGAAATCTCTCGTATGAACTAAACAAACTGTCTGAAAGCTGGGACAAGGCCCCCAGTAGACCAAAACCTAACTAATAGTAGTAATATGAAATAACCAGGCCTTCTGAATCATAGAAGGATCACCACCACAAACTCCGGTCTATGATTTGAAATCTCTGCTGTTTACTGGACCCCTAGACTGTGCCTTAGAACCTGGAAGGAAGGGGGGTTCAACACAAAAGTACTGGCATGTGAAGCAATCCAAAATAAAGTATTTGAACATATATATAATAGATGAGAGCAATTTTCATCCACACATCAAGAGTAAAATAGTTTCTGAAAATATGTAACTTATCTGAAAATTTCAAATTTTGATCTGTGTATTACTTTTGAGTTAGGTGGCATCCCCTACAAATCTGATATTTCATGGGCGGTATGAAATCCGCCATTGACTCGGCGGGGAGGCCTCCAACCCGAGTATGCCGCAAGGGTTGGAGTTCCTGAATCTGGTACGCCACGGGGCTCTAGGCCAGTGTAATATATAAACCCGGATCGGCAAATCACGGTTTTGGGCAACGAGTTGTCTGAACTCATGCCTTCTTCGGGGAACCACCTAAGCTCTCTTTATGCCCAATTTTTATCCTGTTCTGAAACATGCATGTTTCTAGTTTCAATATCTGGAAAGTCTGATTTCAAACATGCATTTAAATCTGTTCTAAATTATCATGGAAAAATCTGAGTTGGTGTCGTCACACCAAGACTTGCAAGTCCTATTTCTGAGCCATAATGTCGTAAGCATGATCTTTCATAAAAATATAGTTTTCAGACCACCCAAATATGTAATTTGCTGAAGAGATTTCATGTTCCAAAACTCAAGTCAAAATCATGAAAAACTTCCATAAAATATATGGTGGTCATGTGCTTTTGGAAAATCCATGCACTCTTTCATTATATTCATATTCAACATTCACAACACTCTCTTGTGTGTTCAAAAATCATATCATTCTTTTCAAAACGCATTCAAAACAATTCGTATCATATGAAAATGGGAAAGCTCACAACACAAGAGGGATTCATTATAATTCATGCTCTCAAGACTGAAACACATACATACATGTACATATAAACTGTCAAATCACTTTGAGGAGGGCTAAAAGATCAAAACAATGTCATTAAAGCTTCTAAAAACATAAATATGTTCATAATTCAAAAACCCTATTCTAAAACATGATTTTCTATGTCCATGAGAATTTAGGAAAACCCCGCGTACCTCTATTTAATAAATTGAGGGACGATCCTTGAAACCTAAGATGTGGGGATTCCAAATCTCCAATTATCTTCCAAAACCCACGTTGAATCTTGAGTTATTTGGATTTTTGTTTAAAACCCTAAGGGGTGTTCTTGAGAGAAAATTTGAGAAAAGGATTATATTTTGATGAATTGGGGGCTAAATATGGTGTTATAGACGAAATTTGAGTGAGGTGAAATGACTAAAATGCCCCTAAGAAAATAAACAAAGTCGAAACTGTCCCTCAGTTGACAAGCTGACAGGCTGAAGTAAAATGAGTATAACTCCTTACTCAGATGTTGGATTTGTATGAAAATAGTTGCATTGGAAAGAATACTCAAAGATATTTCATTTAATAGGTAGCACCTCTCCCAGTTCATTATATTCAGAGAGTTATGATCGTTTGAAGTTGACCATGAAATGCTGAAAACTGGGCAATAGGCTATGCGTTTTGCTACTGTTTTGAAATCCAAACGCAGCCTTATGCATTCCAAAAAATTCCGAAACTTATCCGAGATGTACTATGAGCTTTCCCGATTGTAACTCAACTTGAAAATCTGAAAATGGAGGTCGAGAAGGTTGAAAAGTCGTATCCCGAAGATTGCCATCTAAAATGACTCTAAGTCCTCGTTACACTTACAAAAATTTTCAAGTTTTTAAGTCTAAGAGCACTCTATTAAAGGCTAATCCATGCACGATTTTTACGGGGTTTTACACTAGCCATGATGAGCATCTCAAACTATGAAGGCCCGGACACCCTTCTAACTTGTAATCACATACACTGTCCTCATATGAAAACGATAATGCAGAAATACATAATGAAACGGAATCATGGTCATTAAATCTGAATTCAAATCTTAATGAAAACTATAATTGAAAACATCTGGGTTATATCTAAGTCTGCAAAATCTCTACTACATGTATAAATCCAACTATCTGAAAACTAGGACAAGGCCCCCATTAGACCAAAACATAATAATGATAAATGACTGAAGTAAACTAGGCCTTTTGAAATTTAGAAGGCTCAACACGGAACTCTACACTTCTGTCTGGAGAAAACCTACTGCTTATCGAGACCCCTTAGATTGAGCCTCAGAACCTGAAAAGGAGGGGGGTCAATACAGATATACTGGTACGTAGAGCAATCCAAAATAATATATTTATATATATCATAAGTGAGAGAAATTCATAAAATATTTTACATATAATAGATGAAATCACATGGGCACATTTTAAAGACTTTGAAACATTTCTTTGAAATCATGACTCACTCTTGGTCTTACTTCTGAGCTAGATGGTACACCCTACAATCTGTAATTCCACGGGCTATATGGAATCCGCCCTTTACTCGGCGGCTAAGCCCCCAATCTAAGTTTGCCGCAAGGATTGGAGTATCTATAAGGGGGACACGCAAGATCACATAGCAAGGTGCTAAAATCCCCAATCAAATCAACATGTCATGGTAGTGCACAATATCACAAAGTAGGGCTCCTAGACATAGTCCTAATTTGGGATAACATGAATCAAGGTACACAAGATCACAAAGCATGGTACCATAGTCCGGTGTCGGCAAATCACGGTTTCTAGCATAGAGTCTTTCAACTCGTACTTTCTTCGAGTAACCATCTAACTCTCTTTAAGCCCATTTTAAAACATTTTCTAAACATGCATATTTCTGAATTCATAATCTAAAAATATGATTTGAAACATGTGTTCTATTCTGTTCTGAACCACTATGTCTTTAACTGAGTTGGTGTCGTCACACCAAGACTTGCAACTCCTATTTCTGAGCCATGTTGTACCATGCATGATTCTTTCATTAAAAAATAATTCAGACCACCCAAGCATTCAAATAGTATATAAAATTTCATGTTCCGAAAGCACAAGTCCAAACCATGCTAAGATTCTCATTCTTTCAATAAACATGTGGTGGACATGTATTTTTGGCAAACATGCAATTCTTTCATTAAAAGTGTATTCAACATTTATCAACATGCACAACCCTCTCTTTTGGATTCAAAATCATATTCAAGTCATAGCAATAATCAAGACATTTCAAACACGATTCATATCATATAAAAGATGGAAAAAATCATAACAAAAGGGATTCTTTAGGATTCATACTCTCAATTGTATATTCATCCTTAAACACATGTATACATATATATAGAGTTTCAAATCAATTTGGGGGAAGGCCCAAAGACCAAAACAATACTGATCAAGACTTCTAAAACATGCTAGTAATCGTAATTTCAAAACCCCTTTCGTAAAAATCATGATTTCTAAAATGTTAGCATGAATTAAAGATGGTTTTTTTGCCCATGAAATTTTAGGAAAACCCCACGTATCTTAATTTATGACTCTTGAATGAATTCGTGCTTTAAAGATATTATTCGAACAATTGATGGGTGCTTCTTGTAGCCCTCGCAATGGAGATTCTGAATCTCAAAGAATTATTGAAAACCCACGGTTAATCTTAATATATTTTGATCTTCAGGTTGAAACCCTAAGAAGTGTTCTTGGTGATTTTGAGAGAGAATGACCTTATTTTGGTGTTTGGGAATTTAATCTCGTGTTATGGCTGAATAGGAGGGTGGAAAATACCACTTTTGCCCTTAAAAATGTGAAAACAGGACCTGAAAACTGAGTGCGTGCGACAGAGCGTGTGTCGCATGCTAATCGCGTGATGCTACTATCTTAGTCATGAAAATGGCCATAACTTTTCGCTCAGGTATCGGATTTTGGCGAAATTAGTATCGTTGGAAAGATAATTTGAAGAGATTTCATTTGATATATATTAGTCCCTCTAATTCATTATATACAAAGAGTTATGGTCGATTTAATTTGACCCAAGTTTCTATGCTCACTCAAACTCGAACGATAGAAAAGCTTTCAAATCGTCCTTGAGTTAGGGGACCTCTATGATCTCAATTCATACTCAAATAGGTTCTCACACTATATAATTGATTAACATGCCAAATTTTCATAGGATTTATGGCTTTTGAATTATCTACACATATAAATGATGGTTTTTGTTCTAGCCCAAAATGCGGGGTGTTACATTATCTCCCCCTTGGGATCATTCATCCCCGAATAATGGGTAGGAACGTTGAAGCTTAAAGGTATGGACTAACATAGATGTGATGTGTCTTCTAAGAAAGGATGTAATTGATCTGAAACATTTAAACTTCTATCATAAAACTAAATTCTGAGCTGACTTGCCCTTACTTGTTTTAAGGAGCTGATTCATGTTGAGAGTTTAGGATTCCCCCTGAAGTGCTTATGCTCAAATCACACACATTGAATTTGGAAGTGATAACTTATGTAAGTACGAATCATGAGGCAACAAGATTTAGATTGTACAAAGGTATTACACTGTCTGAGCTAAAATAGCTGGAAAAATTTGAGATTATGTGTTGAACTCTTATGAACTAAGTCATGACTAAATAACTAAATCTGAAACATGATGCTTGGATTGAACTGAGTTCGCAACTTACACGGATGGAATAGATCATCTTTTGGGATGGTCATACACATTGGACTTAGGATAGTAGGACTGGGTGAAAAGGTGGAAAACCACAGTTACTTGTCTGCCTGACTGTTAAATTGAATTATACTAGACACTTATACTTAACTGGAGTATCTCTTCAACACTTTTTCTAAAGA
>NW_025851448.1:0-7312 GCF_002878395.1 Capsicum annuum
TGGTTTTGATTTCTTAATTGATAATAAAAGAAAGAAAACAAAAGGGGATAAAGAAAACAAAAGGGGATAACCTTATTTTCAGTTTCCTGGAAATAGTTTTCAGTGAACAAGGGAAATATTTGACCCTTTTGTTTACTACTAATTAGGGAAATTGTTTAAAAAGGGTGACCCCATAATTGCACACTTATATTACATACAAATACTAAGTATATAAATATTCCATTCCGTTTGTTTTTACTTCGTACCACAACTATTTTTATAAGCCAAAGTTCTACTTAATTTAAGTTGTTAAAAAAAAAATTTCCCTCGAGATGTTACAATCTCCCCCACTTAGGATCATTCATCCTCGAATGATGCTTGTACTTTACTTTCATCCCATAAATATCCAACATATTCTTAAGATCATTTAATCAACTTCGGTTCTCACTTAACCTGTCATAAGGCCATAAATTTGACTAACTCCTTAAATTTTTAAAAAATTCGCCAGAGTCTCCTTTGTAAATAGGACTATCGTGTACCTGTTAGCCAGCCAGGATATATCCAAATGCGCTTCACAGAGCGTCACAACACATATAAAACTCAACAGATAATATACGAGGCTCCGCTTGGCCTTTAACTCAAAAACAATAACACATGAGGCTCCTCTTGGCCTTAACACCATTAAAAGTCATAACCAAACATGTGACTTACCTTATACTCTGCATCTGCATGTTGTTTCCATGTAAATCTCAAGGCTCATAGGCACAAATCATGTACCTAAACATATCAAGAACAAATCAGATATCAACAGAACAAATTATAATACCACTAATGATCACATAAGGGAAAAGGTAGTTTAAGAACCTCTGGGTAGTTTTGAAACAAATATGGGTATTTATCTTTCATATCCGCTTATACTTCCCAGGTGGCTTCTTCTACGTTCTGGTTTCTCTACAACACCTTTATTGAAGCTATGTCTAGATCTTAACTTTCTAACCTGCCGATCCAATATGGCCACGGGGACTTCTTTGAATGATAAGTCTATAGCAAGTTCAATACCCTCTATAGGGATAATGCGAGACGGATCTCTTAAGCATTTACGTGGCATAGACACATGAAAGACCGGATGTACTGCAGCTAACTCTGGAGGTAATTCTAGCTCATAAGCTACCTGAACAATTTTGCGAATAACCTTATAGGGCCCAATATACCTGGGACTCAACTTACACTTCTTACCAAATCGCATAATGCCTTTCATAGGCGACACCTTCAAGAACACGAAGTCATTAATTTGAAATTCTAAATCTCTACGTCGCATATCTGCAAATGATTTTTGCTTACCCTGGGCAGTTTTCAACCACTCTCGTATCAGTTTAACTTTTTAGATAGCTTGATAGGCTAGATACGGGCTCAATACTTGTGTCTCACCTATTTCGAACCAACCAATAGGTGGTCTACATCATCTCCCATAAAGAGCTTAGAATGGAGCCATGCCAATACTGGAGTGATAACTGTTATTATAAGCAAATTCTATTAAAGGCAAATGATCATCCCAATTACCTTTAAAATCCAGCATGCACGCTCTCAACATATCTTCGAGTGTCTGAATGGTGCACTCAGCTTGGTCGTCTGTCTGCGGATGAAATGTCGTGCTAAGGTTCACCTGAGTACCCAAGCTCTTATAGAATGATCTCCAAAACTGAGATTTAAACAGGGAACCTCTATCTAAAATAATGGACATTGGGGTCCCGTGTAGGCGGACAATCTCTTTTACATAAATCTTGGCATAATATTCAGTTGTGCTGGTAGATTTAACAGGAAGAAAATGGGCTGATTTCGTCAACCGATCAACTATTACCCAAATAGAGTCATGCTTTCGATAAGAAAAAGGTAAGCCTACAACGAAGTCCATATTAATAGCATCCCACTTCCACACAGGAATACTAAAGGTTTGAGCTAGGCCACCGGGTCTTTAATGTTCTGCTTTCACTTGTTGACAATTAGAGCATTGTGCCACATATTCTGCTATATCTTTCTTCATGTCATTCCACCACTAGATCTCTTTAAGATCATGATACATTTTTGTAAAGCCGGGATGAATTAAATAACGAGAGCAATGTGTCTCCGCCATAATCTGTTATTGCAACCCATCTACATCAATCTACCTCGACACCTCAAGGTTCCATCACCTGCTAGTTCAAATGTCGTGATTCGATGTAGTCAAATTCTCTCTTTGTATTGGAACAATAAGGGGTCATCATACTTCCTCTGCTTAACTGATTCCATGAGTGATGATTTGGCTGAATTAAGTAAAACAATGCCACTATCTTCAGAATCCACAAGGCGAACGCCAAGATTAGCCAATTTGTAAATATCTCTCACTACTTTTCGTTGAATAGATGGCAGTTGTGCTAGACTACCCATGGATAGTCGAATAAGAGCATCAACTATAATGTTACCTTTATCGGGATGATAGAGAATATTGATATCATAATCCTTCAGTAACTCTAGCCACCTCCTTTGTCTTAAGTTCAACTCTTTCTGCTTGAATAGGTATTGAAGAATCTTATGATCTGTATAGATATCAACGTGCACTCCATATAAATAATGGTGCCATATTTTAAGCGTGAATACCATAGCTGCAAGCTCTAGGTCATGAGTGGGATAATTCTGTTCATGCTTCTTTAATTGTCAAGATGCATACGCTATAACTCTTCCATGCTGCATTAGGACGCAACCCAAACCAATACCTGAAGAATTACAGTACACCACATATCCTTTGGTGCCCTCTGGTAAGGCTAATACCGGCACAGTCATCAATCTATGTTTCAACTCTTGAAAACTCCTTTCACAAGCATCAGACCACCAGTACTTAACTACTTTTTGTGTCAACTTGGTCAATGGGGCAGAAATAGAGGAAAATCCCTCTACAAATCTCCTATAATAACCAGCTAGCCCCAAGAAACTACGCATTTCAGTAGGACTGGTTGGTCAAGGCCAATTCTTCACAGCTTTTATCTTCTAAAAATCTACTCTAATACCTTCTCGAGATACCATATGACCAAGAAAGGCTACCGAGGTCTACCAAAATTCACACTTAGAGAAATTAGCATACAACTGGTGCTCTCTCAATGTCTGCAATACTGACCTTAAATGATCTGCATGCTCAACTTCGCTACATGAATATATCACAATATCATCTATAAATACACTCACGTACATATCAAGAAAAGGTTTGAAAATTCTGGTCATCATGTCCATAAAGGCTACGGGAGTATTCGTTAGTCCAAATGACATGACAAGAAACTCAAAGTGCCCATATCTTGTACGAAAAGCTGTTTTGGAAATATCTGCTTCACGAATTCTTAGCTGGTGGTAATCGAACCTCAAATCGATCTTTGAAAAGTATCTAGCTCCCTGTAATTGATCGAATAAGTCATCTATTCGGGAGAGAGGGTACTTATTCTTTATTGTTACTTTGTTCAGCTGCCTGTAATCTATACATATTTATAGCATGCTGTCTTTCTTGCATATAAAAAGCACTGGCGCACCCCAAGGTGATAGACTGGGCTAAATGAAACCTTTATCAAGTAAGTCCTTTAACTGCTCTTTTAACTCCTTCAGTTCTGCAGACGCCATTCTGTAAAGTGGAATTGATATCGGTTGCATACCGTGATCCACATCAATACTAAAATTGATCTCTCTAACAGGAGGTAATCCAGGAAGTTCATCAGGAAACACATCTGAGTACTCGTTTACCACTGGTATGGATCCTAAAGTTGGTGCCTATTTTTCAGCCTCAATGTCTTTCACTTGGACTAGGTGATACAAACACCCTTTTTAAATAAACTTTCGTGCCTTAAGAAAGGAAATAAACCTTCCTCTAGGCATCATAGAATCACCCTCCACTCTAAGACTGGCTCTCTAGGGAATTGAAAATGAGCCATCTTGGCTCGACAATCAACTGTAGCATAACAGGAGGATAACCAATCCATGCCCATAATAACATCAAAATCAACCATTTCAAGTTCAATCAGATTAGCCAATGTAACACGACCACATACTGTCACAACACAATCATAATAGACCTGTGTAGCTATAATAGAATCTCCTACTGGAGTCGATACCGCAAATGGTTTGTGTAACAACTCCGGTTCTATTCCAAACTTCTTAGCAGCAAACAGAGTAACATATGAAAAGGAGGATCCTGGGTCTATCAAGGCATAAACATGTGAAAAGACAGCTAAGGTACCTGTGACCACATGTGGAGATACCTCTGAATCTTTTTGACCAGCTAGTTCATACATACGGTTCAAGCTTACGCTCTAACTAGGCCCTCTGCCTCTACCAGATCCTCTGCCTACTGATGCCTGAGGACTGAGAGAAGAAGAAAACACTGATGAAGATGAAGCTGATGCAGACCCTGTAGGCTGTGATCGATCACCTTTACCCTTACCTCTAAGCTGTGGACAATCACATATCATATGACCCTCTATACCACACCAGTAACACGCATTTGAACAACGCTGACACTCTTCTCTATGTGGTCAGCCACACTGCCTGCATGTAGGTCGAGGTGGTAATCCTCGACTAGCGCCCCTCTGAGGTCGTAAGTATGGTGCTCTAGAAGTCTAGCTCTACTCATACCTATGCCTTAAGAATTAAGTTGACGTATTAGATGTGGAGCGCACAGTTGACTGGGTATGCCTAGGTGGCCCTCTACTAGTGGTAGCTCCACTGTTTTCCTGATACTGGCTAGTTGTCCTAGCTCTCTTATTCTACTTCCTTTCCCTATCTATTTCACGATTACTGATCTTCCTCTATCTGCTGAGCACGTGCTATGATCCTTTCTATATCCAAATCTTTATTCATAGCAGCAATAGAAAGAAGGTCCTTCAAGGGACCCGCAAGGCCATTCACAAAGCAATGAATCCATTTTGTTTGTGTGCTAACCACCTCTGGAGCATACTTGGACAATTGTGTAAACCGCAAACAATATTCCTTGACACTAAGATTACCCTGCTTTAAAGATAGAAATTCATCCACTTTCACCTCTCGGAGCTCTAATGGCATGAAATGATCCATGAAAGCTTCTGAAAATTCTACCCAGACCACTGGAAGAGCTTCCTGACCCCTCGAGGCAACCCACATATCATACTAATCAACAACAACATCTTTTAGTTGATGGGTGGCTAATTCAAATGCATCTGTATCTGAGACCCGCATTACCTTACAAATTCTATGAGTCTCATCAATGAACTGTTGAGGGTCCTCTGCAAGCTTAGAGCCTGTGAATTCTGGTGGATTCATACGGAGAAAATCTTTGATCCTAGATTCGGCTATCGCTCCCTGAGTAGCAATAGGTACGTCCACACTCTATCTTTGGACTTGAGCGGCGTCCAACTATGTAAGCAGCCATATCGCTCCCTTTATATCTGGGTCTGAGGCACCTGGTGGTGAGATAGGAACTGCCTTTGGTACGTCCACACTCTATCTTTGGACTTGAGCGGCGTCCAACTATGTAAGCAGCCATATCGCTCCCTTTATATCTGGGTCTGAGGCACCTAGTGGTGGGATAGAAACTTCCTTTGGTACCACTGGTGGCATAGAAACCTCTGTAGATCCTTTCGTTCTGGGCATTTGAGAACCTGGAAGCATAGAACCTAACAAACTTTCTTGAGTCCTATTTAGATCAACCAATACGGGAGATGACTCGGTAATGATTGCCTCCTGAATAGCGCTTGTAGCAGCCTGCTGGGCCGCTTTATCCTTTTCTATAGAAGACATAGTCTGTATCACAAATAAGCAGAATAGGAGTCAGAAGTAACTTTCTATAACTTAACTCTATTGCACGATCTAGATTACATATGAAGGTCAAATTCCTAAATGTCCATGTAGTCCCTTAATTATAAAGGCGGCGCGCAACACATCGATAACTAAGGCTCTACTATACACAGCTTCATAGACTCTCTGGGCACCTGAACCTAAGCGCTCTGATACCAAGTTTGTCACGCCCCAAATTAAGGAGGAACAAAAGCCGTATACACACATTCTACAAGCACTCTATGATGTACGTGAGGTTATGGAATAATAATGAGCAAGGTATTCAATAAGAGTCGCATATATACACGAGGGAGTTATATTAACAAAACTATACAATACCACGCGATATCCATTAAGCCTCTAGTTATTTTAATACTCTATACTACAAGTGACTAGTTGGCATCCGACCCGTCATGCCCAACCAGAGACCTGTACATATAATAAAAAATACTAGGCATAGACTGGCTCTAGAGAGAGTTGGAGCTCACCAAAATATCAGCTGAAAAAGACAATAGAGCCTAACGTGGACGTCTGCAATCAAGAGAATCGGAGCCTACATTAATAAAACATAGTTGGCCCAAAACGTTAGTACATAAACAATATGTACTAGTATGAAAGCAGACAGAATAGCAGTTGGACAAACACAGAAGCTCATATGAGTCAAATGGTAATATGAAAAACGTATGAGCCAACAAATAACATACATACGATATAACCTAATAACTTATGCACCAACCTTATTAGCATCTTATATAATATTTAACACAAGCTTTCATTATAATATAGGACTTATACTTTGCCTAGGTGATACACTTACCCTATAAGTCGTACAGATGATCACAAGATGGCCTTCCGAAGGCAATCTGAAGCAAGTATAAAGCATATGTTTCTTACCTACTCATTGCTATGATCTCACATGTGTAACTGTAATTGCAGTCTGTATTAAGGTACGCCCAGCCCAGGGGCTCACTATGAGGGTCTATCCACAGGCCATATATGCCATATGTTGGCTCGAGTCAGGGAAAACCAATACACGACATTCCAACTGACTTCAAAAAACAAATGATGCCATAAAGAAGGGTACGTCCAATGATTGGGCTCGCTATAGTGGTCTGGTCTTGATCCTGTGCACAGAATCACATCGAGCAATGCCAAGCCAACCCTACGTACCCTCCCGTCATTACTGTATATCAAATAATGTCTTAAAGGCCTATGGCATATGAGTTACGATATTGATTGTCTAGATAGCCTATACAAATGCAACTATGCCATTACTATTTACTTTTACTCCTAACGTGTGTTATCCACATATATATTGTGGCTTAAAGGCTTCAAGTATAGAAACTTATGATAATAAGAAAGTATCATGAAAATTTAACCTAAAGAAGGAAGGATCGATACTTATAAACTTGATGGTAGAATGAGGGAATGGTATGTAAGGCAATATAGAGATTCCGCTTTCCTTTTTCATGAGAATTATACTAATATCAAATGGAAAAGAGCACATGAC
>NW_025851449.1:0-3179 GCF_002878395.1 Capsicum annuum
GTGGTGTTTTGTTAATAGACGTGATGGCTCTAACGGCCAAGTATTGTATATACATATATATGTGTGCTCGAGCTTATACAGGTGATTATTTTCTTTTATATGCGACATGATGCTGTCCGAATTTCGGGTTGTCATAGAGGTATGCATGGGAAGTATAAAGTTATGAGCTGGTTCTCCCGGGCCTCCTCGGTTATGGGTGTCAGTCCGCCCCAATAGAATTTGAGGCATGACATAAACATAGGAAGGTGAAACACCAAATAGGACCTCATAAGGGGTTTTGTGATTGAGAGTGGAGGAAGGGAATCGATTTATGAGAAAAGTTGCAGTCAATAAACATTCACCCCAAAAGCAGATAGGTAAATTAGATTGATTTAACAGTGCCCTACAAGTCTCTAACAAGTGCTTGTGTTTCCTCTTAGGAACTCCATTTTGTTGAGGGGTGTATACACAAGTAGTCTCATGTAGGATTCCTTGGGAAGAAAAAAAAAATGAGACCCTGCACAGCTACTCCCAAGTTCTAGGGCATTGTCTGATCTAATTCTCTTCACCGTTTTTTCAAATTGTCTTTCTACCATGACCAAGAAAGATTTAAGAAGAGTCAATGCATTGGACTTGGTGGTAAGTAAATAAGTCCAAGTCCCCCTACTAAAATCATCAACGATGGTTAAAAAATATTTGAAACCATCATGAGTAGATTCTTTATAGGGTCCCCAAGTGTCAATGTGTATAAGTTCAAATATGCTTGAAGTTGAAATAGTGCTAGAAGGAAAAGGTAATTTGACTTGTCTTGCTTTTGCACAAATAACACATTGATCAAGTAAATGAGAAGAAGAGCATGGAATGGAAGAAATATTTCTCATTTTAGATAAGGGTAAATTCCCCAAACTGTTGTGCCACAGCAGTACATTTGATGAAACAAAACTTGAACATGAAGTAGAAACTAAAGGCTGTAAGCCACTACAACTGAAGGAAGATGGACAAAAGTCCTTAATTTTCTCTAAAGAGCTAAAACTAGGTTTGAAGTATGGGAGTAGATAAAATCCCTCTCTTTTTCTACCAAGAACCACTGACCTCTTCATTGAAGGGGCTTACAAAATAGCACAAAAAGGAGAAAAAAATGAGAATACCATCATCTAATTGACATAATCTATGGATGGATAATAAATTGAACTTGAAGGTAGGAAGGAATAAGACATTTGAGATAGTGAAATCAGGAAAAATATTAACAGATCCGGCTTGAGTGACTTTTAACTCTTTGAAAATTAGGAAGATTGATAAAAATTTGTTTAGAAAGAGTTTTAATGTTGAATCATAGACTCATATCACAGGTCATATGCTCAGATGCACCTGAGTCTAAGATCCAAAGAATAGGGGAAGGTTTAATGGAGGAGTGTTTAGATATACCAGCACAATTAGCACTGACTGTGACTTCAGAATTGATTTCCTCTGGGATCTCAAATTTTGCTTTATGAAGAAGGTGACAGATATTGTGATATTGCTCCTGAGTGATTCCCTTATGGGATGTTGAGTTAATTCCTTCAGGATCAGTTCCAATTACTGTATTTCCAAAAACATGACCAGGGGGATTCTTTTTACTCTTAGTGAATTTAAAGTCTGCTGAAAATCCTATTAGTCTATCACACTTTTCAGCAGAGTGGCCAGGTTTCTTACAGTGAGATCAAATCAAATTATTTCTCTTACCATCATAGGTCTTAGGATTGGTGAACCTCTGATTTCTAGTTGCTAAGAAAGCAGATTCAGCTGGGTGTTGAGCAACTTTGATCTCCCTTTGTTTTCATCTTGAACCAAAAGAGAGTAGGCTTGATTAATGTTGGGCAAGGGAGAACACATGAGAATGTTACTTCTCACTCCTGAATAAGTATCACTTAGCCCCATTAAAAACTGAGTCAACCTTCCCACTTGATGGGATTTGGATGTTTTTTCTTTACCTTCACAAGTGCAATCACAAGTGCAATGATTACAGGTATCAAGGCTATCTAATTCATCCCATATCCTTTTAACCTTGGTATAATATCCTGCAACATCAGAGGCACCTTGTTGCAGATCACTGAGCTCTTTTTGAAGTTGATATAGCTTAGGTCCATTGCTTTGACCAAATCTGTCTTCCAACTCTTTCCAAATTTCTCTTGCAGATCTGGAATAAATTACACTTTCAGCAATTTCCCTGGATAAAGATTGAGAAGCCAGGAGATAACCATGTTATTGCATCTATTCCATGCTGGAAATAAAGGATCAGAAAGCTTGGGCTCCAAAATAGTTCCATCAATAAGCCCAAGCTTGTTCTTAGCGGACAAAGTGATGAACATGGCCATCCTCCAAACACCATACCCATTGCCATTAAATTGAGCATTCACCAGCAACATACCAGGTGCATCAGAAGGATGAACGTAAAAAAGGTGTTCGTGTTATTAATTGTTGATGGTAGCTAAGGGGCTACCAACAGTTAAAGGAGATGAAGTCTCACTGTTTGTAGGAGTTTGATTACCAGGTGGATTCATCATGATGAAGTCATAATAAAAATGAAGAAAGAGCAAGAAAGATCTACCTCTCTGATACCATATTGGAGAAAAACTGAAAGAAGAAGATGACTTGTGAAAAAAATTTCCTTCTCTATATTTCTTCATCACTGTACATGCATAAATATAAGTAAAAGGAATCACATTCTGTTAGGCCTATGACAGCTGTCCAAATTCTATTTGTCTAACTACAACTAAATGAAAAATAATAAATTGCTTACATTAACTGATTAAAATTGGAAAAGAAAAGAAGGTTCCACAACTTAATGACTCATGCAGTCCATGTGTCATGTTTGATCTAAAATCGATGGTCCAGATTTAATCTCCCTTTTTCTTGATGGACGCTTGTAATGTAAAGGGATGGGAAGAGTTCAATCTGTTTGAACCTTATCAAACTGTAAACTTTTCTTCATTTCCTCAGAGCTCAAGTTTACTTCATCTTCATTATCATTACAAGCTTGAGGTTTGCAAACACCAATATTGTCCAATGAGGAAGTTATTTTGGCATTTACAGCGTTGGTAAAGACCCTACTTCATGTGCATAAATGTTACTACAAACTTTGTATTACATCAATGTTTATCCCCAACAACAACAACAACAACAAACCCAGTGTATTCCCACCTAGTGGGGTCTGGGGGGGG
>NW_025851449.1:3279-5384 GCF_002878395.1 Capsicum annuum
AGTAAAGCACAGAAGCAGATTACATAACATACATACGGCACCCATAAATATTATAAAACAGAGGAAAGCAGAGGAAAACACACAGATTCGTAATAAAACATGGAACACGGAACACGGAATCATAACAGGAATAAAACCCCCACCAAGTAATTCCCTACACTAGCGACCCAAACTGGCCCTAATCCTCTGTCGTAATTCGCGTCTTCCAGATCTTCCTATCTAGGGTCGTGTCCTCGGTGAGCTGTAACTGTTCCATGTCCCGCCTAATCCCAAAAAAGTAAAAATAGTTTTTTTAGACTTGGAAGGTTTCAAATTTAGCATTACAGCAATAGATCTTTTAAGGATCTGCAGTATTGCAAAACATCCAATTTGTATAGCAAGTCCTGTACCATTTAGCAGCCCAGCATTGCTCGAATCATCCACTGATATTGGCAGCATCTGATGTATCTGAAGTAAAGGTTTTTCACTTCAGAGAAAGCACACAACCCAGTTGTTTTTGTGTAGTGTATTTGTCCCACATCTGAAGTGCTAAAGCTTAGATAGCACAGTGCTGCTATAAAAGACGAGGCCCATTTATCAAGAAAAGCATACCTTTCTCGGCCTTTTGGCTAAGATCAAGTGTAGTATCTGTTCTTATCAGTTTAATATCTGATATGTGGGTCATTGGTCTACACGATATTAACTTAATTGTTTGAGGGGAAGAGTCCATCAGGATAGCTTGCTATCTGGGCTCTTGCGCGTCGCCCATGCGCTGCACTACAGCATGGGCCTGGCGCACCTCACCAGTACTAGTTCAAGCGTTTTCGTGGCCATCTTTTGGGCCATTACTGTTAGTGTGTCATTTGTGGGCCTCGTTGGCCATCATCTGTTTAGTGTGCACATTACCATTATCTTTGGGCCTCATGTGTGCCTTCATTTAATATCGCGGCCATTGAAAATTTTCATGATTAATAGTGAAATCCCACCATTATTGAACTGAGAATTGGTAAATTTGCTGAAGCAAATACATTACTTGGCTCTTTTATCTAAGGAATTTCATTCGTTTTATAAATTTGGCAAGAATAATAATTGGTTCTTGCTCTCTCTTTTCCCACCATTAAAGCTTAAATCAATAATAATTGGTTCTTGCTCTCTCTTTTCCCACCATTAAAGCTTAAATCTTCTTCTAGATAAATTCAGTTCGATGTTAGAACGCGACAACTACTAGGACATCTTCTTACCAATGGGTTAGTCGCGTCTTTAAGTTCTATTATAGCACACCAATGGGTTAGTCGCGTCTTTAGAACAGCAAACAACAATGTTAACAATAACTACTATGACCAACACAAATACACATGCTATTTGCACTTGAGGCAACTATTGGCTAGTAGTGTAAACCAGAAGTAAAACCAGGATAGTTTTTAAAATGTACTTCGTGATTTAGGAAGCTAAAAAAAAATTATGGTTTCAGTTGGCAATCTATAATCGCCACCTTGCCGGGGGACATTGGCCCAAGTGATAAAAGCGCAACAAGTGAAGTGTAGATTATGCTCACATCCCAGGTCCGAACTCTCTTGCATACCAATGCTTGGTACTTAAGTGGCTACCAAATTTCGAACCGTGCACCCCAAGCCCGAGTATTTCACAGTTATAACAACTGGCAACCCAAGAATAGGAAATTTATCCTGCTCGAACGCACAAAATATAAATAGGATGACAATAAAGCACATAACATACTCATGCTAGGCTCAGTTTTTAAAATTTCAACAGCATTACATTTCTAAAGTGAAAACCGTCCACATAAAATCCAAATAGCATCTGAAACAAAAAGAAACTCCAAAATTTTCTGCTAAATTTCTTCAAAGTACAGTACTCTTAAATAATATTTAAAATCTACATTTGTTTATTTACCATATGAGCCAAAACTCCATGATGAAACAAAGTTATAGTTGATAAGTTACTCCTCATTCACCACCACACTGATCTCATCTTTCTCAAGCATATCATAGAACTCCTTAGTTCTCCTCTGGTTGTTCCAATGGTGCATCTTCCAGAAACCTCCCGCAACCATTCCAAGAGCAATACCGATCAGAATCTCCTTCACTACACTTGGACCCTTATACGCA
>NW_025851450.1:0-489 GCF_002878395.1 Capsicum annuum
CAAGAATCCCATTCGTCAATTCCCAGTGAGCCACCGCGATAGTGGAGTGTCGCGGTGGCCCATAAAATCGGGCTCCCAGTTATATTTTATTCTGTCTCATTAAGGTTATATTGGGTAATTTCCCCCTTATCAGCTTCAACAAGGGATTTTTCTCCCAAGTGACCACATTATTCATATTTTCTTCAAAAATTCATAAGAACACTCTCTAGGGTTTCAAACTTAAAACCCAAATAACTCAAGATTTAACCGTGAGTTTTCGAAACTGATTGAAGATTTGGAATCCCCAAACCGTAGGCTTCAAGAATCATCCATCAAATTTCTAAATTGAGGTACGTAGGGTTTATCCTAAAACTACATGAGTTTGTTGAAAACGCCCAATTATGATTTTAAAAAAAATCATCAAGCATGAATTTGTTAAAGGGGTTTTGAGATCCATGATTTTATTATGCTTTATGCATGTTTAATGATATTGTTGTTTTGGCCTTTAGG
>NW_025851450.1:589-1078 GCF_002878395.1 Capsicum annuum
CAAGAATCCCATTCGTCAATTCCCAGTGAGCCACCGCGATAGTGGAGTGTCGCGGTGGCCCATAAAATCGGGCTCCCAGTTATATTTTATTCTGTCTCATTAAGGTTATATTGGGTAATTTCCCCCTTATCAGCTTCAACAAGGGATTTTTCTCCCAAGTGACCACATTATTCATATTTTCTTCAAAAATTCATAAGAACACTCTCTAGGGTTTCAAACTTAAAACCCAAATAACTCAAGATTTAACCGTGAGTTTTCGAAACTGATTGAAGATTTGGAATCCCCAAACCGTAGGCTTCAAGAATCATCCATCAAATTTCTAAATTGAGGTACGTAGGGTTTATCCTAAAACTACATGAGTTTGTTGAAAACGCCCAATTATGATTTTAAAAAAAATCATCAAGCATGAATTTGTTAAAGGGGTTTTGAGATCCATGATTTTATTATGCTTTATGCATGTTTAATGATATTGTTGTTTTGGCCTTTAGG
>NW_025851451.1:0-578 GCF_002878395.1 Capsicum annuum
TTGTTCTTCGATTGTTGTCGTACTACCAAATTCATCTTTTATAGCTGTTTCATATTTTTTTAATAATTCTATAGGTGTTAGTTTAGTTGTTGTCGATGATGTTCCTTCTATAGGTTTATTAGTTCTTAATATTTTTTTGCTATTTTCGGTTAGATTTGCAAATCATAGTTTTACTGATCCTATTAGTGTTTTTTCTATATATTCCGGTGCATCTATATATTTATATTATTATCTAATAATTGTTTTGTCATATATCTTCTCCATAATTGTATTGTTTTTCTGTATCTATTACACAGTCTAGATCTAAAAAGTTATAATTCTTATTCACTATTTGTTTTGATATCCATTTATCATATTCATTATATTTTTTAAACTTATTCTTATGGCTTATTCTTATGGTATATAGGTTTTCTTATTTCTGTTGTTTTAGGTATTATATTTTCATTTTCTTTTTTATCAAGAGTATTTATTTCTGTGTGGGTATTTTCTAAGTTTTCCTCATTAATTTTTTGTTCTTCATTGATTTCTAAATTTTTTGTATTTGTTAATATTTCTGTGTATGTTTCACTATCTTCGGT
>NW_025851451.1:678-1256 GCF_002878395.1 Capsicum annuum
TTGTTCTTCGATTGTTGTCGTACTACCAAATTCATCTTTTATAGCTGTTTCATATTTTTTTAATAATTCTATAGGTGTTAGTTTAGTTGTTGTCGATGATGTTCCTTCTATAGGTTTATTAGTTCTTAATATTTTTTTGCTATTTTCGGTTAGATTTGCAAATCATAGTTTTACTGATCCTATTAGTGTTTTTTCTATATATTCCGGTGCATCTATATATTTATATTATTATCTAATAATTGTTTTGTCATATATCTTCTCCATAATTGTATTGTTTTTCTGTATCTATTACACAGTCTAGATCTAAAAAGTTATAATTCTTATTCACTATTTGTTTTGATATCCATTTATCATATTCATTATATTTTTTAAACTTATTCTTATGGCTTATTCTTATGGTATATAGGTTTTCTTATTTCTGTTGTTTTAGGTATTATATTTTCATTTTCTTTTTTATCAAGAGTATTTATTTCTGTGTGGGTATTTTCTAAGTTTTCCTCATTAATTTTTTGTTCTTCATTGATTTCTAAATTTTTTGTATTTGTTAATATTTCTGTGTATGTTTCACTATCTTCGGT